>NW_012142746.1:23816-26444 GCF_000956105.1 Propithecus coquereli
TGTCTAAGCATTTTAAAATAAGTTACCCATGAGGCAGGTACCAATATATACCATTTGACAGACTGGAAAACTAAGGCACCTAACCTGCCCAAAGGCACACAGCTCAGTGGTAGAAGCAGGACTTGAACCCAGGCAGTCGCTTCCAGAGTCCAGGTGTTGATCTGTCCAGCACACTGCAGCCAGTGGCCGCAGCGAAGCAGGTCTGCTGTTAGGGTGGGTAAGATCCTCCCTTTCCCTCTGACTGAGGTTTCACAAGTGCTTGCTTTTCACACTGAGCCAGGGGCAGAGACAAAGCTGGGCAGTCAGCACTGAACACTCACACCTGATGACTCCCATTGCAAGGAAACAGCGACTAGAGAAGTTAACAATTCACCCAGGTCTCTCGGCTAGTCAATGCAGAAGCAGGATTCAAACCCAGACCCTGCAGTTCTGGAACCTGTGTCCGTACTAGAGCTTCCTCTGTCTGCAGGCTCCCACGGCCCCTGTCTGTCTCATCCCTGCCTCCCTCCTGGGGAGGGGCTGAGGTTACCATCATCTATGAGAGAAGGCTGAGCCCCCAGGCTGGTCTGCGGTAACATGCTGAAGTCAGCGTGCGTCTGTGCAGCCAGAGGGCAGGATCCCTGAAGGCAGGGGCTGCGTGGACGTGGTTTCCTGTTCCTCCTGTCCCCAACCCCAAGTCTAACCTTGCATAGGGGGCACTGAGTACAAAGTAGAAGAATGAATCAATGAGGGAGTGAGTGAGTGAACCTTTGTCCCCACTTCCTTGTGTCTTACAAAGCACGTGGGGGGCCAACATCTAGTCCCCAGTTCACAGACCTGCTCCCCGACTCCCGGCACCGTGACAGGGTGCTCCTGGGACTCTGGCTGGGTGCGGACACCCTGCCCTGTCCACTGCAGGAATCACCTCCTTTCCCAGCAGCCCCTCCCCCACCCTCCAGCCTGCAGCTGGCAGCCTGCCCATCTCTGGCCCTTCATTATTTGGAAAATGCTGACTCACTGGGTCACCAGCCTGTGCCAAATACTGTTAGGAAGGGAAATTAGCTGTACAAAACAACAGATGGCTGGCCAAAGGCAAAAGAAAGAGCTTCTGGGATTGTCCCAGGTGCTGTCCCACACCTTGTAACAGGATGGTGAAAGGTGTCACAGGTGGGCCTTGGTGTGCTGGGGAAAGGCCACACGCATGCTCCATGTCCTGCTCCATGTCAAAGAACGCTGGCTTGAAAAATCAAAGACATGAGCTCTGGTCCTGCCAGCCCTACTATGCACCTCTGCATTCCCCCATCTGGGCCTCAGTTTCTCTATCTGTAAGGGAAGGGCTGAGTTGTTGGCTTTTCCCTAAGATTCCTTCCAGCTCTAACATTATTGGAAATCCTGTCTCAACTGCTCTGGGTATCGGAGTCTTAATCTAGTAACGAAGAGTAATCACTCTTGTCCTTCAGTGAGCATGAGAGAACTTGGGACAATTAAGCTGTGCCTTACACATGTACAGGGAACTCCCCTAGTGGTTCCATGTCAGTAGGGGAAACTGACATGTGGAAACCTGTGTTTCCTGTGTGAGCCCTGAGGCCCGTGAGCAGTCCTGGCCGTCCTGCCCCCTCCCCAGCTGCCTTCACCTCCACCCCAGCTGAGGAGGTGAATCATGCCTGGGTTGATGCATGCAGGTGTCTGAGGTGCTCTGGGCACGGCTGTGAGGCCAGCTGGTACCTTTGGGCTGTGTTGCCCAACTTGGCCTGGGCGACTGGGCACATCCACCATTGCTCTGCTCGTGAGTAGGTAGCTAGCACGCCTGGGCCTTGAGAGCTCATGAAAGCAACAGGCTGGTTCATTCCCCACCCACATGCCTCCCCACCCACAGCCCCCAACAGTGCCGAAGGGCAAGACAAGAGAATAAGAGGATCATTACTTCCGACCTCCCTCACCTGCTCAACTGTTCCTTCCTGTTCCAATGCACTTGTCACCTTCTAACATATCACATCATTCATTTGCTAATTTGCATATGATTATCGTCTGTCTCACTGCACCAGACGGCCCCGTGGTTGTGGAACCAGCATGTCTGGGCCAGGGGTCCCCACGGCTTACCGGCAGCCTGCTTTTCTTGGTCAAGTCAGCAGGAGTGTAAATATTCAGGTAAAGACAGTCTTCGGAAAACTTGACAGCAATGTTCTCCTTTTTGTTGGTAATGACATTGGAGGCCAACTGCCCTGCCACTGGGTCTTGGGAGCACCTGGGCAGGGGAGAAAGAGGAACCTCTGAGGCTCAACTAGACCTGAGCAAGGTGTCTCCTGGGGCTGTGCCGGGCCTTGATCTGTGAGGTTTCACCCTGTAATTGGACTTGCCGCCAGACTCGAGACACTAGAAGGGGGAGGAGGCATCTGGGGGTCCAGGTGGGACCCTGGGACTCCCTAAGTCATTTGAAGGCCAAGCATAGTGAGATGACCTTGGCACCTCTCCCCTTCCCGGGGCTTTGGGATGCCCTGGCTCAAGGAGAGGAGGCTGCGGAGATGCTGACCCGCCCTGGGAGGTGACATTTCCTGCTGTCTGAGGGGCTCCAGATGGTGGCATGCAGGGTGACCCTGTTCCTGCACCAGGTAAACATGTTCCAGTCCACGGGAGACTTCTGCACACCAT
>NW_012142746.1:35236-36651 GCF_000956105.1 Propithecus coquereli
TTAAAAACGGTATCCACGTCTCATGTTATAATGGCCAATCCTATTCTGTGGTTGTTTCCTTTTGTTATTGCCAATTAAGACAAATAACACTGAGATGAACTTCCTTGGAAGGCTGTTCATTGATGTGGCAATGGGGTGGCAATGCAGGTGACTTGTTTTCTTTGTGATTTTCAAGTTCTCTGTCCTAAAGATAGATTTATTTTTATTATTAGAAGACATATTTTTTGAAGAAATATGGCAACGTCTATACAGGATTTTGAAGGACTCGGTCCCTGACCAGACGTGGGGGCCGTGGAAGAGAAGGAGATGCAAGAGCTGGTTTGTGAGGCTGGGTCTCAGTTCAGACAGGGTCAGTGCAGGTGTCAGGGAGACATCCTGGCAAGAGGATCTCACAGCACGTGGGCACTTTGGAGTGGAAGGAGGTCGGGTGAGGGGCAGGGGAGGACCATCCACCAGAGGGTGAGGTGTGTGCCATGGATGCGGTGACTTCATTGAAGGGGCCAGACTGAGAGAGCAGAGAAAGAACTAAAGATAAAACAGGGACAGCTACAGCCGAGACTGAGAATATGCATCAGAGTCTCGGCAGGAAAACGCCAGGCCTCACGGAAGCCCAGGAGAGAGGAGGAGTAAAGTCAGAAATGAAACTGCTAGGCCTGGCCTTTGTCGGCTCGGTGATAACCTTCAAAGGGAAGAGGAGGTCAGAAGAAAGATTGCCAAGGGTAGAAAAGCAGGTGGAAGGGCGGGAGGCACAATCAAGAATGGGAACGACAGCAGTTACCACTATGTTACATGTAGTGTGTACACAGTGGGCACTTGCTACGTGCCAGACATACATTCCAGTTCATTTAAATTAATCCTCATCACCGTCCTAGAGCGGCCGGCAGTGTGTCAGTCTCATCAATTAATCCTCAAAAAAGTCTTGCTAGGTAGGCATCAGCATGCCCATTTTACAGATGAGGAAACTCAGGAAGTGGAAGCAGCCTGCAAGGACTTGCTAAAGATGGAAATGGATGGCGTTGCCAGGGGTAACCAGAGGTAAAGGAACATTCCAGTCCAAATTTGGTTCCTTTCTTACTCCGCCCTTACACGCAGTTCCAGCCTCTCTCCCACAGTGTCTCCCTGCCACGAAGAAGACAGAACCGAGACAGGGCCTGGGCTGTCAGGGCTGATGGGGGGACCCCTGGCTCTGGACACAGGAGCCAGACATAGACCAGGGTGTGGTTACCCAGGTGACCTTGGGCAAGTGCCTTCTGCTTTTGGAGTCTCCGCATCTCCGTCTATAAAATGGCACAGATGTAGCTCGAGGTCCCTCGCTGCCCCCTGTATTTCCCACGTCTGTTACTGTCTGTAGCCTCAGCTTGGCCACCTGAGGCCTTGCTGGTTCTGGGGGAACTGCCCCTCCCGGGGTCCAGCCA
>NW_012142746.1:36701-38308 GCF_000956105.1 Propithecus coquereli
GGGTAGGAGGTGGTGTTCTTCACAGAGCTCCACGGCTCTGCAGGCTGTGGCGGAGCAAACCTCAGGGATCCGAGGGGAGGCTTGGCAAAGGGGACTCCCAGGAACACGGCCACAGGCTGTGCGATTCCTTCCAGGTGGACGTACTTCCCCAGGACCTTGCCATGCACGGTGTCCACCAGAGGAGGCGAGGACGGATGACCTGCTGGACATCAAGAGCAAATGAGGACACATCAGAGGTGCAAGGCTTGACCTGGATTCCAGGTGGGTTTTGCCACTTTTTAGGCATGTGACCTTGAATAAGTCACCTAAGCCCTCAGGGCCTCAGTTTCTCCTTCTGTGCAAAAAGGGGTGAGGGTCACTGTCCTTCCTAACTCACAGAGCTGTTTTAAGTAGCAAATTGGAATAGGAGGTGGAAAAGCACCCGGTCAAAAATAAATGCAAGAAGGAGAGCTGCTGGGAAAACAAGTCACTTAGTGTCCTATGGGGAGTTAGCTATGGTCCCGGCAAAAAATCGTGTCCCTTAGGTAGGGGCCGTCGCAAAGGATAAGAAAATAATAGAAAATGGAAAATAACAGAAATAAAAGAATACACAGAGACAAAGGTATACTTTTATAGATTTATAAAGACAAAAAGCAAAGCGGGGGTACTCAGGGGTCCTTACATTATTCCCGTGAATCCTAAGGCTATGAGTGAAGTTTTACATGGGTACTTATAGGTACAGTTATCAGTTGCCAGGGGTAACAGATTTACATAATAACAGGTAGTTCATTTAAAGTTAAAAGTATTACAAAAGGCTCCTATAGATCCCTTATCTAACTCTATCTATGTGAACAAATGGTTACAAAATCTTTCAAGGACGAACTTCTAAGTTCTAAGATAAAGCTATCACTTAAAGAAGGGTTACACAGAGATACAGTGGCTCCATATTTTTTTATCTAGTTACTGCAAATGGAGACAGGTAGTCAGAAGTCAAGCAGGAACTGTCCCTTGTGCTAATTGTTTTTAGCCACAGGTATCTGTCTCTTGGGCAGACACTCTTTGATAAGCTCTGATCCCGTGATTCCATGCAGACTCTCCTTTATCCTTCAAAGCAGGTGAGAACCACGGGTTTGAGACTGCAGTGTCACCTTGGAAAGCAGCTGCTACTGACCTTTGAGACGCCCTCCTGAGGTGGAGCAGCTTTTGATATGCAAACTAACACGTTCACATACTGTTTCAGGGCAGAGCCCCACAAAACTCCGGAGATCATTTGTCTCTAATATAGTAATATTATTTTATGGAGCGACAATCTCCCTCAGAGAAGCCTCTGGAACATTCATCTATTAGGATCCCACACTCAGCTGCATGCAGGGTGACAGGGTGAACAGGAGGTGGCCCCTATTCCCAGGACCACAGAACCTCGCAGGGAGAAGGAGCCACATACACACTAGAGCCCAAATCTGGGAAGAAAGTGGTGGTGTCCTGGGAGAGGCACCTGGGAGGTGCTTCAGGAGGCAGAAGAGGGGTGAGGCCATCTCGCATGGAGGGGCTGGGACCTGCAGCAGGAGGACTGAACGAGGGGAGATGAAAGCAGGGAGTGGTGTGAAGCAGACAGGAGAGAATGTGTC
>NW_012142746.1:51973-53656 GCF_000956105.1 Propithecus coquereli
CGTTCTCAAAACACCCCTGCGAAACTGACATTAGGATCACCTGAAGCTCAGTGTGGTCAAGGACCTGGCGTGAGGTCGCACATCCAGTAGGAAGAGCCGAGACTGGACACACCTGCGTGGCTGCACAGCCCACACTCTCAAGCGCTCTGCTTTGGTGTCAGTTTTTGACAAACAATCTTTGTTGTTGCCCCAACAACAGGCTTGATTTCCTGGGGGGATTGCGTGCACCCTCTCCTTTCTGGCTTCTCCTCCCTCCACCTCCCCCCTGCACAGAGCCCCTGGCAGGAAGGGTGGGGAGCTGCCTTCAGGCGGGAGCTACTCAGAGGGCCAGAGGGTGACAGATGGTTGGAAACGGGAGCACTCGGGTTCTTGGGGGATAAACACCTCAGTGCATTCTATCCCCACAGTTTCCTCTTGAGACTAAGCTCCAGGCGCCCACAGTGGGAACTGACTTCACAAAGGATTCTTGACTGGCGGTTTGCCCTTCCCGACCTCACCTTCCCTCTCCCGCCACTGTTTCCTGCACTTGGGCTTCAATCCCTGTCTCAGGTTTGCTTCTGGGGAAAGACTGAGGGTCCTTAGCCCCTTAGCCAAATGACCCATGTGGTCTGCTATGGGTTGAACTGGGTCGAGCCGAAATTCATATGGGGAAGCTCTAAACCTCGGTAGCTCAGGACGTGACTACATTTGGAGACAGGGACTTTAAAGAGCTGATCACATTAAAATAAGATCCCTAGAGTGGACCGTAATCCAGTCTGGCTGGTGTCCTAACATGAAGAGGAAATTTGTACCCAGAGAGATGCCAGGGGCACGTGTGCACAGCGGGGTGACCACGTGAACACTCAGCAAGAGGGTGGCCTCCTGCAAGCCAGGGAGGAAGGGCTCAGAGGAGGCCCGACCCTGTCAGCACCTTGAACTTGGACTTCCAGCCTCCGGCACTGTGAGAAAACTAATTTCTGTTGTTTAAGTCACCCAGGCTGTGATATTTCGCTCTGGCAGCCTGAGCCAACTAATCTGTAGTCCCAACTCAATTCTTTTCTTCATGTCCTGAGGAAACTAAGGCCCAGAGCTCGGGAAGGGTTGCCTCAGCTCACACAGCAACTCAATGGCAAAGTCAGGACCAGAAATGGAGGCTTTGATTTCTGCCACATTGTGGATGAAATGGACAGCAGCCATTTCTCTTGCTTCGACACACTGGTGGGGGAGGTGTTCTAACTGCCAGCCTTATCACAGGGCAAAACACCTGATCTCGTCCACAGTGGCATTGCCAGTTCATTGGTCCAGGGTGAGGATGGAAGGCAGAAGGGTTAGAAAAGGCCAGAGGAGGAGGCGGAGCCTGGAGAGCTGTGTTCTGTTTCCCCGTGTCATTTGGCAAGCTTGGGCAGACCAATGCTGGCATCAGGAAGTACTGGGCAACCAGCGGCCATAAAAGCACATGACAATCCCAGAGATGGCCAAGGGTTCTTGTCCAAGGCCGTCGGCTGTAGCTGAAATGAAGCTTCTGGAAACCCACATTCCAAAAGGGATACTCATTAGCACTCAATCTAGCCATGTGGCAGGCTGGTGAAGGAGCTCTGTGGTGGGAGTGGGGACTTGGTGACAGCATTGGAATCAGTCCCCAGAAGGGATTCACTCTACAAAGGTTGACCTGGCTAGGGTTCCTTCCTACCTCAGTTTTATTTA
>NW_012142746.1:57939-58158 GCF_000956105.1 Propithecus coquereli
GTCTCCTTTCTAAAGACAGTTAAGTCCTCTGCGTGTGAAAGCTTGGCCCTTTGGGTTCACACAGGACTCAGCAAAGATAAATCACATAAGCGTCCCCAAAAAGCTGGAGGGCACTAAGCTTTGCCCAGATCCCAGGATCTGCTGATGCTGGCCTTGTCTTCTCCCTTTAGAAGGTCTCAGGAGGGGTGAAATCTGTGGAATGACTTGAGGGCTGGTGGG
>NW_012142746.1:61258-63598 GCF_000956105.1 Propithecus coquereli
ACATAATGTAATTTCTGCCCAGAGATCTGAGTGTCAAAAGAGGAAGCTCCCTGAAGCTCAGGAAAGGGGCTGCAGTAACAATGACTCTTGATGAAGTCAATGCCTAGACAGCGAACTAGGGGTCACGATGAGAGACAGGATTGTCCCTGCCCTGAAACTACCAACTGACCATCAGTGGTCCATTTTTCCCATTGTGGAACTTGTTTTCAGAAATGTACTTTTGCAAATTCATTGCTGCATATAATAAAACTAATCAAAGAATTACACAGTAATGAATAAAAATCAAAGTGTACCAGTCTTTCCAAAAGTACCAAGTGCATTAGTCAGGGTTCTCTGGAGAGACAGAAACAACGGGATATAGGAGAGTGGATTTATTAGGGGAAGTGGCTCACATGATCACAGGGACAGAGAAGTCCCACGACACACCGTCTGTAAGCTAGAGGACTAGAGAAGGCAATGGTGTGGCTCACTCCAAGTCCAGAAGCCTCAGAACTAAGGAAGCTAACAGTGAAGCACCCAGTCTGGGGCCCAAGGCCTGAGAGTGCTTGGGAGGCTGCTGGTGTAAGTCCCAGAGTCCATAAGCCAAAGAACCTAGAGTCCAACATTAAAGAGTGGGAGGAGAAAAAGGCATCCCACTGGAGAAGGGAGAGGGAAAGCAGAGAGAATGAATCCCCCCACTTCTGCTTGTTTGTCTCAGCGGGCCCTCCCCCAGCCTTGACTTTAATCCAGAATATATGGAGATTTTAAGTTGTCTCATATTTTTAAGGCCACCATCATTTGCTATCTCAAGCAGTTAATCCTCTTCTAGCACGGACTAAGTCTATACACCTGGCTTACTCACAAATGGGTCATGGATCCATTCCTTCCTAGTTTGGGGGTCTTTGTGATACGGAAGTAATGCTCAAACTCTCGAAAGCTGAGATAGGTGATCATGTACCAGGTGGCAGAAAGAAGGCCCTGGTTCAGCCTCTTTCAAAACCTCTGATGATGTTTGAAACATGTCAAAAATCCCAATGTTCACTCATCACTCCCATAATTCCAGATTGGCTTTGAATGTAGCCACTTTATCTGCCAATTTCAACACAGTTGTTATTCTCCCTTCAAGTGACAGATTGAGTTTGCTGAGTCGTTTGAATATGTCACACAAGTAAGTTTTGCGACCCATTCTGTGTCACTGAAATGTGCTGCCAGTGGTGACTGTTTATCTAAAAGAAATCTCTGGAGTGGCTCTCGTAACTCGAAAACTCTGGCCAGTGATCTACCTTTAGAAAGCCATCTAGCTTCTGTGTGTAAGAGGAGATGTGTGTGCTCCGTGTGCAGCTGCTCACGGAGCTACGTGAACAGACATAACTTAAGGGCACGTACTTCAACGTAGCAGATAATGTGAATCACATCCTGCAAAACGTTGTTTAGTTCAGGGGACACTTTTTGGCTAGCCTGCATTTCTCTATGGATGGTACATGGACAGACTCACATTCAGAAGCAACTCCCTTGACCCAAGTAGTGAAACCAGAAAGCCGTCCAGTCACGGTAGCGGCTCCACCTGTGCATATATCGACACAAAAGGACCCATTCAGTTTTCCTGACATGTAGTCATTCAAAGACCTGAATAGTTCTGCAGGTGTGGTCCTGGTTGGCAACAAAAGTGCACATATCCTCATACACATCCTCCTGAAAAATATATTGCACAAAAACAAGCTTTGTGGCCTTGTCAACAGTGGTAGACTCATCTGCCTGGATTGTGTACCAGGGTGACCCATTAATCCTCTCTAACAACTGTGCCTCAGTATCTTCTGCTACTTCAAGAAGTTATGGCACTAGCTGAAAGGGGAACACATGCCACCTTTTAACTACAGCCTCTCCTACAATGCACGGCCAGTGTCCTTAGCAGCAGGCAGGATCAACTCTTCACCAACAGTAAAGGGCTTCTTAGCTTTAGCAATGCGGTTGGCCACTAAGAATCAAGCTCTCAGTGCAGACATATTTGATGAAGTGGTGGCCTTCAGTAATTGCTTCTGTTCTCTGTGTTCATGTTTTTTTCTTTTGAAAAACTCCCAAGGCATTTCTTTTAATGCAGGGTGCTTGGTCTCCATGTGCCGAAGCAGTTTTGAAGGTTTCATGGCTTCATTGGATAGCCAGTTGCCACACAGTATACAAAGCGGGCTTGGAGAATGTGAATCCCCTGTTGCAATGAACCTGCAATTTAAGGAGGACTCTTGGTATTTTCTTTTAAGTGAAACTTTCATTTTGTTGGCAGTCTTAGAGTCTGCTGCTGTCTCATCATTGGGTCTTTCCCCCTTTTCAAAGAAGTTCTCCAGCAACATTTGTTTTTCACTCATT
>NW_012142746.1:63648-64855 GCF_000956105.1 Propithecus coquereli
CCAAGGGCTATTCATGCTATACACACACAAAATGTCATTTTCGAAGACCAATCGCATGCACACCAAGACATGCAAATTCAAACCGGATATTCACATTGCACCTATTGGTTTGAAGAGAATATTTACCACTACTCTTTTAGTGGTAGTGCCAAGGAGTGGGAACAGTATGGGAAAACAGGAATTTTTACCACTGAAGTGAGAGATAACTTAGTTTCAGCTTTCTTAGCGTCAGTTTGGCAAAATCAATAATAACACTTAAAAGAAGCATATCCTTTGTCCTAGCTGTTTGTATGAATTGTGCTCTTTATTTTCTCTATTCTGATGCTTTGACATCTGGGGCCTTGTTAACCCTAGAGGGACTGACCCTCCCAAGCTTAGATAACTTCTAGAGATAGTGAACCACTTGCCCGATAGTGTGCCTTTCGTATACAAACTGGCCCATTCAGAGCCCACACTCCAAACCATCTCCTGCGGGGCCCTCATAGGCTGGATCACACCTGCCCACCCTACTCACCGCTGTGCAGGTATCAGATGGAACAGCCCCTGTGCCCTGGAGCCCAGTGAAATTATTCAAACTGGCCAATCTTGACCCTGCATACCCTGTCTCACCTCCTCCTTCCCATGGAAACCACAGAAATGGCTCTTGCCCTCACTCCACGCCCACCACCTTCCCACTGAACCCAGTGCGTCCCCATGTGGCTCCCTCCCCACGGCATGGCGTGTCCCCTTGTCCTGGATCTCTGAGTAATAAACTATCTTTTCCATAACAGTTGTCTCCTGATCTGTTGGCCTTGCCATACCTTGATAATAATGAAAACTATATTTTAAAACACTGCTTTCTAGAAATAATTCTGAATAAGCCCAAAGATATACATATCAGATGCTCACCTCCCTGCAGCTGACAATAGCAAAAAAAGTGATACAATTTGATTGACAAACAATAATAAATGGTTAAATAATTTATTCAGTATTCGTATTGTGGGATGCAATGCAGCTGTCCACAATGCAGAAAAATGCTGCTGTTAAATTTTTATGTAAAAATAGCAGTTCAGGCCGGGCGCGGTGGCTCATGCCTGTAATCCTAGCTCTCTGGGAGGCCAAGGCGGGCGGATTGTGTGAGCTCAGGAGTTCGAAACCAGCCTGAGCAAGAGCGAGACCCCGTCTCTACTAAAAATAGAAAGAAATTAATTGGACAACTAAAAAAATA
>NW_012142746.1:76095-77335 GCF_000956105.1 Propithecus coquereli
TGCCAACTAACCTCTAATCAGGAACTTTCCACCAGATCATACCCAAATAGGGCAAACACCTGGCTGTAATCAATCAAGTAATTTCTCTACTTTACTTCTCTGTTCTCTTTATAAAAGCTCACTGCTGATGTAGCAGAGTGCAGCTCTCTGAACCTCTTCTGATTTTGAGTGTTGCCCAATTCATGAATCGTTCTTTACTCAAATAGTCATTTAATGTGTGGAAATTTCTTCTTTTAACAAGTAAGAATAATACCTTGTTTATTTTATTTTTTTTTGAGACAGAGTCCCACTCTTTTGCCTGGGCTAGAGTGCCGTGGCGTCAGCCTAGCTCGCAGCAACCTCAAACTCCTGGGCTCAAGCGATCCTCCTGCCTCAGCCTCCCGAGTAGCTGGGACTACAGTCATGCACCACCATGCCCGGCCAATTTTTTCTATATATATTTTAGTTGTCCAGATCATTTCTATTTTTTAGTAGAGATGGGGTCTTGCTGCTGTCAGGCTGGTCTCGAATGCCTGAGCTCAAACGATCCACCCATCTCGGCCTCCCAGAGTGCTAGGATTATAGGTGTGAGGCACCGTGCCCAGCCAATTTTATAGATTCTTAATGTGAATTTTTAACACGTGAATATGGTGAAAGTTTCCATATTCTCTTCCTATGTGAATAGTTACATGATCTGCAAGAAAAGGGAGGATATGTCAGTGTTATAGATGAATGTTTTAGGAGCATTATCTATAATAGCCAAGAAGTAGAAATAATTTAATTGTATACCAATTTATGATTGGATAAACAAAATGGGTATATCCATACAATGAAATATAACATCAGTAAGAACTATTTATACATGCTATTTTAAATGGATACCTTAAAAAATTCTGCTACGTGAAAGAAGCCAAACACCAAAGAGTACATATTTTATCATCCTATTTACATAAAATTTTCAAAAAGGCAAATCTTTGAAGACATAAATTAGATTAGTCTGTGCCTAGGGGTGGGGGTTAGGATCAGGAGTGACCACCAACCAGCATAAGGAAACTTTGGAGTGAAGGAAATGTTCTAACCCCAGATTGCGGTGATGACTGTACAGTGCTATAAATTTTCTCAAAATTATTCAACAGTAGTCTTACAATGGGTGAGACTGTTTTGGTATAAATTACATCTCAGTGAAGATTTTTCAAAACACAAGAAATGTGGCTATTTGAAAATGAAAATAATAATATAGGTTTGAGAAGAGGTAAATATA
>NW_012142746.1:84213-86778 GCF_000956105.1 Propithecus coquereli
TGATTTTTTCCCCTCTTTTTCTTCTATTCAACTTACTACCAAGGCAACCCTGTCTGTGACACCCTGAGGATGGGGGTGGGAAAGGGGTTTTGTTTTGGTGAACATCTGAGCATGTAGATCTTCTCGTTTAATGTGGGGGAAGTTTCCCATAAGGCTTTGCCCCTTGATTGAGACCTGGGCCTTGACTCAGGTTCTCCTCATTCCACAAGACTATGAAAGCTCATGTTTGTCAGGTTCAGCGAATGCCTTTACAAACAAAGTGGTTTTGATGGGCTTGTGTTCCTTTCATCTCTGCGAGTGTTTGCTTTCCCCAAGGAATTTTGATTGGAAACTCCCCAGTATGTTAACAGCTGTTGATACATCTATGGTATTAAAAAGCATCTTATCATTGAGCGTTTGAAACCGTATTGAGGGAAGCACTGGTCCTAATATTGTAGCTTATCATTTCCAAAAATAGATATCCTGGGTTTGTTTCATTCAAGCTTTTGTGTGAGAATTGATTTGCATTCTTATTGTCATCATAGATATGATCTCTGACATTAGAATCATAAGACTTTTGTTTCAGAATTGCTTATGATGTTTTTCAGATCCTAAATTCCAGTGGAATGGTTTATGCCAACTAGTTTGAAGACCTCCGCAGAGGAACCGAATCAGCCTGAGAATGCAGTTTCTTCATCTCCTGATCCCAGGACTTCACCCTACACTCTTCAACCAATTACTGATGCCCTCACCTCAGCCCACTACTTGTTCAAACCCTTTAAAATTGCTAGTCCCAAGCTCCTCAGTGAAGTGGGTTTGTGACTTCCTCCCGTCTCCTCATTTGTCTGTCTTACGACTAAACCTCTTTCTCTGCTGTAACCCTAAGTGTGTTGACTTGCCGTTCACCAGACAGTGAACGTGATGTGGTTACAAATTGTGGTAAGCTACACAAGAGGGCCCTCATGGGCATTTGCACATAGCTCAGTGTTCCTTAACCATCTCTGCCAGCCGGGAGAGGAGCCTGCTTCTGTTGAATCTGGGGCCATCTTGGAGCTGTCCTTGCTGGTGGAGTATTGCAGACCTTCAGCATACGAGCTTGCTTGCAGTGAAGAAACAGTTTCTGGGTTTAGAATACATCTTTGGTGAATTCTCTCTCAATTGCAACTGGCACCCTCTTTCCCTTCTCCTGATGTGCTGGCCTCCTTGGAGGTCTTGTAGCCTCTTGGGAGGTCTTGTTGATCCTCCCTACCCTTTAGGAAGGGCCTTGTTTGAGAGGACTTTCCCTAACTGGAAGGAGAAAATAAAGAGCACTGTCCAGGCAAAGTACTCTTGGGCCCTCTGGGGCTCGGTTCTGGAATTTGGTTTTGAATTCTTATTGTGAGCTCTCGTGTTTTTCTTTGTCTTGTCTCATTTGCATGGGAACCCTGTTGAAGTTGCTAGTGGAAGCTAAGTGGGCCTTTCTGGGGAAACATGTTCTGTTTCCTGAGTTGCATTCAGTGAGCCCTCGAGCCATAGCCAGCAGCAACTCAGCAGCATAAATTAAAGTGATTTTCTGCTCTCCTTCCATCATACTGAGTGACCGTTTCATAGATTACGGGCTGGAGGCCATCCCTCCCCACCTTGAGTGGATTGTGGACATCACCTTGGATGTCTTTTATTTATTTGTCTGAATTGCTTTGGCTACAATTCTAGTGCTGTGTGAATGGAGGTGATGAAGGTGGACACCCACGTCGATGTCTGATCTTAGAGGAAAAGCTTTCAGTCTTTCACCGTTAAGTTTGATATTTGCTTTGGTTTTTAAAAATATATGGTATTATGTTGAGGTGATTTCCTTCTATTCCTAATGTTTTGCATTTTTTCCCATGAAAGGGTGTTGAATTTTGTTACTTTTTTGCATTAATTGAAATGATCATACTGCGTTTTTCGTCTGATGTAGTATATTACATTGATTAATGTTTGTATGTTAAACCATCCTTGCTCTTCAGACCCCCTTAGCACTGCTTTTGTGCCATCTCATACGTTTTGGTGTGTTTTAATTTTTGCTCATCTCTAAGTATTTTCTAATTTTCCTTGTGAGTTCTTTCATCCTTTGGTGGTTTGAGTGTGTTTTTTAAAGTTTCACAAATTTGTGAATTTTCCAGTCTCCTTCTGTTGTTGATTTCTAACTTCAGTGTGGTAGAAGACACTTTGTATACCATCTATCTTTTAAATCCATTGAGATTTAATTTGTGGCCTAAGATATAGTCTTTCCTCAAAGATGTCCCCTGTGCGCTTGAGAAGAGTGTACACGTTGTTCTTGTTGTTGGGTAGACTGTTCTGCATCTGTCTGTTAGATCTTCTTGGTTTATTGTCATGTCCTCCATTTTCTTACTTATGTTCCGTCTGGTGGTGTTATCCACTATTGAAAATGGGGTGTTAAAATCTCTAAATATCATTAAGAAACTGTCTATTTCTCCTATCAATTCTGTCAGTTTTTGCTTTACATTTAATGTATTTTAATGGTGTGCTAGTAGGTGTGTAAATGTCTATAATTGTTATACTTATGTTACATTGAAACTTTTATTAATATACAATGTCTTTGTCTCC
>NW_012142746.1:86828-87863 GCF_000956105.1 Propithecus coquereli
ACATGACATGAATTCTTTTGATTATACCAAGTGTCAACGGAAAAAAAGACCAAATTCTGTAAAATAATTTTAAAGGGATTTACTCTGAGCCAAATTTGAGGACCATGACCCGGAGCCACGCCCAAGAGGTCTTGAGCAGTGGACTCGCAGAGGTTGGGTTATAGTTTGCTTTTATACATTTTAGGGAGACAGGGGTTACAGGTAGACTCATAAATCAATACGTGGGAGGCATACATTGGTTTGGCCCGAAAAGGTGGGCCATCTGGATGGGGGGGGGCTTACAGGCTATAGGTGGGTTTAAAGATTCTTTGGCCTGTAATTGGTTAAAGACATGAACCTTTGTCTAAAGGCTTGGAATGTTTCAAGGTAAGGAGCTGTTTATCAGAGATAAGCCACTGGACATAGATTTGTTGTGTAAATTGAGGACCTGCAGGTTTGTCTTGCATAGCCTTAGGCCTGTTAATGGGTTACAAGGATGTCCCCAAGGGAGGGGGACAGGATAAGGCAAGTCTGACCTCCTTCCTCCTGGAAGGCAATTTAGTTTTAGGATATTCCTTTGGCCACCAGGGGGTCTATCTAGTCAGCTGGTGGGGGTGAGTCTTAAAATTTTATTTTAGTTCACACAAGACTAAATTGTTCCTTATAATTTTCTCGAATAAGTATGCAAAGGCATACTTTTATTCTCATATTATTAGGCTATAATGAAGCCTTTCTAAGGATTTTACTTCTTATAAGCATTTTCACTTTCACTCAATTTTAGGAGGATTTTCACTTTCACTCACAAGGGTTCAAATTATTCCCATTCCTGTCAGAGAATCTTGAGTGAGGTGGAGTTACTGGTTGGTGGAAAGGGGGGCTGTCCTGGTGGTCTGCAGCAAATGAGGGCTGCATGCTAAGTGCAGGCTGTTACGACTCTTGCAGCTCCTATTAGCCCAGGGCTTTCCCAGTTCACACTTGAAGTCCTAAGGGTAAACTGTGCTGCTTCTATGGAAGAGATTTGTGGCTTCATTGTGATTTTCCCTCAGATAATTGTAG
>NW_012142746.1:87913-89868 GCF_000956105.1 Propithecus coquereli
TTCCTGTCAGAGAATCTTGAGTGAGGTGGAGTTAGTGGTTGGTGGAAAGGGGGGCTGTCCTGGTGGTCTGCAGCAAATGAGGGCTGCATGCTAAGTGCAGGCTGTTAGGACTCTTTCAGCTCCTATTAGCCCAGGGTTTTCCCAGTTCACACTTGAAGTCCTAAGGTTAAACTGCGCTGCTTCTACGGAAGTGATTTGTAGCTTCATTGTGATTTTCCCTCAGTTAATTGTAGAGGCCACAGGGTACCCAACTTTATCCTTTTAGACTAAGATCACCATAGGGTTCTAAAATCCTAGGTGTTTTCTTCTCAGCTTTTACATCTTGAGTAATAAAGTTACCAAAAGCTCGGCCACTTGTCCACGAGGTCGAAGAAGAAGGACAAGCAGTTTGAGGAGGAAGGAAACACAATTTACTTTGCCGGCAAAAGAGGAAAATCGGTAGACCTTGTCTTCTCAAAATCCAAATTTTTCCTGCACATTCGCAGAAATACAGGGCTTTTAAAGGATGGGTTCTCAGCTGCAGGCAATTACTGTTCAACTACAGTTGATAATTCTGATCATCCCATCTCCCCTGAAGGCAACCTCGAGACCTCTGCCCAGGATCTCCCTTTACCAGGCTGGGCTGGCCATATCCTGTTGCACACATCAACAAAAGACTTACCCTGCTGCTCCCAACCACTGGCCTGAGGCAGGGATGCAGGCTTTAGTTCTCAAAAGGGAGTGCAGGATGTTTTAAAGAGACAGAAAATATTTGTGCCATTTTTTCCCTAGGCTATTCCCTCTGTTACAATAACTGGGAGATTTTTCAAGCTCATCATCTATGTTTATTATTAACTATAAACGTAATTCTTTCCAAACCTGTGTCTCATTTCAACATTTAAAGTACGTTTGGGTCTGTTTCGGTTGTGTACCGTCTCTCCGTTTCTCACTGCTGGTGCATCCTTTCCTTGTGTATTTGGTTAGCTTTGTCTGTGCTTACTGCCTTTGAAAATTACGTGGTGATGCCCAAGTCCTGGAGTTCAGGGGCCTTCCTTTAGAGGGGATTTGCATTGATTTCAGCCTGGTGCCTTAAGGTAAATCCAAAGCTTGATTTTCTTTGGAATCCCAACCCCTTCTCATAAACCCCTCTCCGCCCTAGGCTGAAAATCAAAGTGAAGACTGATTTTTTCCCCTCTTTTTCTTCTATTCAACTTACTACCAAGGCAACCCTGTCTGTGACACCCTGAGGATGGGGGTGGGAAAGGGGTTTTGTTTTGGTGAACATCTGAGCATGTAGATCTTCTCGTTTAATGTGGGGGAAGTTTCCCATAAGGCTTTGCCCCTTGATTGAGACCTGGGCCTTGACTCAGGTTCTCCTCATTCCACAAGACTATGAAAGCTCATGTTTGTCAGGTTCAGCGAATGCCTTTACAAACAAAGTGGTTTTGATGGGCTTGTGTTCCTTTCATCTCTGCGAGTGTTTGCTTTCCCCAAGGAATTTTGATTGGAAACTCCCCAGTATGTTAACAGCTGTTGATACATCTATGGTATTAAAAAGCATCTTATCATTGAGCGTTTGAAACCGTATTGAGGGAAGCACTGGTCCTAATATTGTAGCTTATCATTTCCAAAAATAGATATCCTGGGTTTGTTTCATTCAAGCTTTTGTGTGAGAATTGATTTGCATTCTTATTGTCATCATAGATATGATCTCTGACATTAGAATCATAAGACTTTTGTTTCAGAATTGCTTATGATCTTTTTCAGATCCTAAATTCCAGTGGAATGGTTTATGCCAACTAGTTTGAAGACCTCCGCAGAGGAACCGAATCAGCCTGAGAATGCAGTTTCTTCATCCCCTGATCCCAGGACTTCACCCTACACTCTTCAACCAATTACTGATGCCCTCACCTCAGCCCACTACTTGTTCAAACCCTTTAAAATTGCTAGTCCCAAGCTCCTCAGTGAAGTGGGTT
>NW_012142746.1:90399-91363 GCF_000956105.1 Propithecus coquereli
AATGGAAAAACAAGCACCACATGTACTCACCATCAAATTGGTATTAACTGATCAACACATAAGTGCACATATAACAATAACATCTATTGGATGTTTGGCAGGGGGAGGGGGAGTGGGGAGGAGGGGACGGGTATAGCATACAGAAAGAGTGCAATGCACACTACCCAAAGAATGGACATATTTGAAACTCAGACTTAGGGGGGAGGGGGGCAAGGGCAACATATGTAACCTAAACATCTGTACCACCATAATATGCTGAAATTAAAAAAAAAAAAAAAAAGAGTCGAATGGTCATTTGCTAACCAGAGGTCACCCTTGTACTCTGAGCTCCCCAAAAACACATGCCTTTGTTTAAGTTTGGAACTTTCACAGCTCTCTTGAACAAACCAATCAGAGCTCACCTGAACCAACTAATCAGAGCGCACCTGCCTCAACCAATCAGGGATCAGCTGCCTAGGCTAATCAAGGCTCAGCTGTATCAACCAACCAGGGTTCAGCTGCATCAACCAATCAGAAATAAGCAAGTTTGACTCCTCCTTTTGCATAAACAGACCTGACTGGGAACCTGGGTGGAAAGTTTTGCTATACAACTGGAACCCTCCCTTTGTTCTCCGTTACACACTCTGGAAAACACCTTCATTTTACACCAAAGGCTTTGTCTCCCCAATTTGCAAACTGTTCACAGGAATAAATTCTTTCCTCCAAAATTCCTTTTCAGAGAACTTTGGTTCACACAAGGAATCCCTTCCGGCTGTCAATGCCCAAACATTTCTTGCAGGGCAGGTCTAGTGGTACTACACTTCCTCAGCCTTTGTTATCTAGAAATGTCAATTTCTCCCTCACTTTGAATGACACTTTTAGCAGATATAGCAGGATTCTTGGTTGCCAGGCTCTCGATCTAGACTGCTCAGATTCATATCCCAGCCCTGTGACCAGGGCTGACTTCATGGGTGGGAGACCTGTG
>NW_012142746.1:91413-92870 GCF_000956105.1 Propithecus coquereli
AAATTTGTGAATTTTCCAGTCTCCTTCTGTTGTTGATTTCTAACTTCAGTGTGGTAGAAGACACTTTGTATACCATCTATCTTTTAAATCCATTGAGATTTAATTTGTGGCCTAAGATATAGTCTTTCCTGAAAGATGTCCCCTGTGCGCTTGAGAAGAGTGTACACGTTGTTCTTGTTGTTGCGTAGACTGTTCTGCATCTGTCTGTTAGATCTTCTTGGTTTATTGTCATGTCCTCCATTTTCTTACTTATGTTCCGTCTGGTGGTTTTATCCACTATTGAAAATGGGGTGTTAAAATCTCTAAATATCATTAAGAAACTGTCTATTTTTCCTCTCAATTCTGTCAGTTTTTGCTTTACATTTATTTTAATGGTGTGTTAGTAGGAATGTAAATGTCTATAATTGTTATACTTATGTTACATTGAAACATTTATTAATATACAATGTCTTTGTCTCCTGTAAATATTTTTTTCTTTAAATTCTATTTTTTCTGGTATTAATATTGCCATTCCTGCACTCTTGGTTGCCATTTGCATGCAATATCACTTTTCCTATTATTTTTAATCTATTTATGTCTTTGAAGTATCTTGTATAAAGCATGTGGCTGGATCATGTTTTTTATCCATTCTACCAATCTCTGTCTTTTAATGGGAAACTTTAATTCTTTTCAATTTAAAGAAATTACTGATAAGGATTTACTTCTGTCACTTTTGTGGTTTGTTTTCTGTATACGTTATAGATTTTTTTGTCCCTTACTTCCTTCGTTACTGTCTTCTTTTGTGCTTTATTTTTCATAGTGAATTTTTAAAATTCCTTTCATATTTTCCCTCATACATATTCTGTACCTATTTTCTTTGTGGTTACCATGGAGATTACATTTAACATCCTCAAGTTATAATGCTCTAATTTTAATTTATAGTAGCTTAACTTCAATAACATACACAAAGACTTTGCTCCTTTACTACTACATCCTCAACCCTTTTAGTTATTGATGTCTTAAAACCACATCTTTATACTTTGGGTCCCTCAAAACATAAATAATTATTTTAAAAGCATTAGTCTCTTAAATCATATAGAAAACAAAAGGTGAAGTTACAAACCATCGTTATAATAATATTAGCTTTTATAATTGCCCATGTATTTACTATTGAGATTTTTTTTCTTTTGAGACAGGGTGTCACTCTGTCGCCCAGGCTGGAGTGCAGTGGCATCATCATAGTTTACTTGCACCCTCAAATTCCTGGGCTCCAGAGATCCTCCTGCCTCAGCCTCCCAGGTAGCTGGGACTCCAGATTTGCTACCACACCTGGCTAATGGTTTCTATTTTTAGCACAGATGGGTCTTGCTGTTGCTCAGGCTGGTCTGAAACTCCTGAGCTTAAGCGATCCTCGGGCCTCAGCCTCCCAGAGTGTTGGGATTACAGGCGTGAGCCACAGCGCCCAGCCGAGATCTTTA
>NW_012142746.1:94196-94867 GCF_000956105.1 Propithecus coquereli
CTGTGTCAGGTCTACTGCTGAATTCATCAGGGGCATTCTTCATTTCTGTCAGTAGTTTTTCTTTCCTTTCTATCATTTCCAATGGCTTCTTATACTTGCTACCTCTCTGCTGAAATTCCGATCTATCCTTGTATGTTTCCCATATAGTTATTTTCAATTTTCAGCCTGTTAGTTCTGACATCTAGGTTATCTCTGAATCTGGTTCTGTCAATTGTTTTGTCTCTTGTGAATGATTTTTTTCCTTACTTTTTTGTGTGTTTTGTTTTTAAATTCAATGCTTGACATCATGTGTGAGAGACTACAAACTGAAGTAAATAGTACTTATGCCTGGAAATGAGCACACCTTATCTTCTGCAAGACTGATTGCACACATGAGCATGCATGTGTGTTGGTGTGTCAGTGTGTGTGTGTGGTTGTGTATGTTGGGGGAATTAAGTTTTTGTAGTATGGAGATAAGGAGGGCTTGGGTCGTGTTGTTGCTATGATTCTTTTAAGTGCACCATTGTCTTCAAATTCTTTTAATGTTACCTTGTGCTTGTGCTTACTCTGGCGTGCTTGTGTTAGGGTGGGTTTTCCGAAGGGTTTTGTTAACACCTTGTTCCACTCCTCAGGTTTAGGCCTTCCCCATGCACCTGCTGGAACTTGCTCATTCTGGTGACAATTCTCTTGTG
>NW_012142746.1:97782-99144 GCF_000956105.1 Propithecus coquereli
TCTGTTACTGCTCAGAGTTAAGGTGTTGAAGGCACTTGTAGAAGGTTTTCTTTAAAATATTATGTGATTGAATATTTTGAAGTTAAAGATACATGATTTGATGAATAGAGAGACAGACAGACACACATTAGACCCAATTCAACATGAATGGCAATTCTAAACTTAACCTCACTCACATTCTGATATGCTCTTGTGAGAGGGAAATGGAGTAGTGACATGCTGGCCCTAGAACTGGACCCTGCAGGTGACCCACCACCTGCCCTATTCATGGCACAGGCCAGGATTCTAAGAGTGACCTTGGCTGAGGGCACATGAATGCACATCTTCCTTCATGCGTGTTAGAGCAGGAGGAAGGGTGGGGGCTGCCCGATGTCATTCAACCCTGTTAGAGTGAATCGGGAAACTGAGACCAGGAGAGAAAGAGAAACTTGCTCAAGGCCTGCACACTAAGACTGAAACCCAGATCTCCTAATTCCAGGCTCACAGTCACCAAGAACCATTACCTTTTAAAAATGGGGCTCCGAAGACAGAGAAGAGCTCATCCGCGTGGTCCCCTCTCACCGTCTTGGGTTTCATGTCTGATGAGAAGCTTGGGCGATACCCAAACTCATACATGTAGGTGGGGGCTCCGGCATCTGAGAAGACATGTTCATGCACAGTTCATGTTACCAGACACACACCTGGATGGTGTCAAGGTCCCTGGCCCTGCAGGAAACCCCTGGTGATCAGCACAGTAGAGAAACAGTTTCAGCAAAATTCAGTGACTTCCTGAGGGCTGCATAGCTAGTTAAGGTAGAATTGGGATTTGAGGCAGGCATTTGTTGAATGAGTTAATGAATGAGTGAATACCAAATAAATGAAATTTAAAACCCTGGGTTGACAAATTTAAAATAACTATCATTATGGGGACACTGGGTCCCTTTGCCGCATGATGCATTCACATACACGCAAATCTATATACACGCAGTTTACGCTATTCTATTTCAGGGACTAGTGTTCATTCACTTGGAGAATATATACATCCTGATAGGCGTCTTCTGTGCACACTAGTTTTGATCGTTTCTAGTGTTTTGTTTTTTTTTTTATCCACTTAGGAGTGACGCAAATCCAAATTGCTTGCCTGAAAACAAGGATATTCAAATACAAACATAGGCAGAGAGAGAACGATGTATCCCTTATTTCTCGGGAACCCACACAACTCAGCACGTCCTATTTCCCTGTGTCCTCAGACATCTTGCTTCCTGTTTGGCCCGGGGAATGTTGAGGCTTTAAGGCTGTTAAGGTGGTGGAGATGAGAAGGGGCCGTGGAAGGGTGACCTTCCTGTCCTGACTTCTCCTCCTCTCTCCCCACCAAACCCACTT
>NW_012142746.1:100503-107594 GCF_000956105.1 Propithecus coquereli
AGAAAATTAATTTTTATATAATACGAGATGAAAAAATTCTTAGAAGAAAATACCGAAAATATTACAGTACACACCTGCAGGTGGAGGGATTAGGATAGTTATCTAATTTCTTCTTTGTGCGTTTCCATATCGTCTAAACTTTCTACAAGGGAAACATCAACTTCATATGCAGAAGTTATTTTTCTCAAAAAGGGTGAGACAAATACAGAAAAATGAAAGTTGATAAAATCTGTATACTCCTGGCAAAAAGACCCAGCAACTCAAAGACATGAAATATCAGATCAAAAACACAAGCCCAGTGTAGCCAGAGCCAGCAGAAGATGTAGAAGAGAACTCCACAGATCAGACACACGGCAAGAGGCCAAACTAGGTTCATTAAAGAACAGACTGATCCCAGTCGGCCCCCCAGGGCCCTCGGGAGGGGGAAGTGGAGACGAGCACCTGCCCCTTCCTGTACGGAGCTGGGCCTGGGCACGTACTAGGGCAGCTGTAGCTAGGTTTTAGCAAGCTTATAACGTCCTGAATTTTAAAACGCTTCCAGCCTGGTGAAAAGAGAGTGGTCTGGACCACAGAACCCTTCGCTGGCTTGCACACTAGCAAAGGAGAGCTGGTAGGAAAAGGCAGGTCTGGGCGGATTCCCAAATGGCACCCAGAAGAGGACCCCTCTCTAGGTGAGCTTTTGTGCATCCTTACCTCACACCACACCCACACAGCCTTGGTCGGTGTCAGAAGGTTCCAGGATGGACCCCACCCTGGCCCTCTGCTTGTCCATTGCAGCACACACGGGATGGACAAAAGCCCATGGCCGCAGACACTGACATTCTCCAGACTACCCACACCTGCTAGTGCACCCTCCGTTTGGCCTTCTTGGTCCTGGACAGCCATCTTGATCCGGTGCTTGTCTCCCACTGTTCCCCCAGCTCCACTAATTAACAAAGTAGTTTGCAGCCAGTTCTCACCTTAGAAACTTCTGAGACCCGTCTTCCAGTATTTGTCCTCTAGCCCCACATCCCACCTTCACCCCAGGTAGGAAGCTCTTGTAGCAGATGCTGTTGGTTCCTCGCCCACAACACCCACATGCCCTATTTCTGGGCCTGCCAGCTTGATGGCCACCACCAGCATCCAGCTCTTTGCCCGAGGCCTTTGTCAGCCCTCCAGGGACTACTCGGCCCCTGTGTGCAGTCCGTCAAAATACCAGGGAATTAACAACTCCTTGGAACAACCAATGACAACTGAGAACTGGTGGATGAATACCCCAGCTCCCCCTGCTCAGAGGGGACAACCCTGAGCCGTGTCCTCTGCTTGTTTCCAGAGCTCCCAGCTCCAGCTGTCTACAGTGGACACTTGCTGGGCAACGCGTCACGAATTGTCTTCCATCTCTTCCCTCTGACACTTCTCCACCTCCCTGCTGGTGTTTTCTACCATTACCTGACAAAGAAACTGCATGCGCCTGGATCATTTTCTCAGAGTCTGCTGCAGGCAGAAACCCAAATAGGACAGCACCACACCCCATGCCATACGGAACCTGCCTGTGAGGCCTGACCCTCGTCAGTGTCCACATCTGCCTATGCTGGGAGGTGGGCAGGTCAGATACCGGAGCTGGTGGGGCCGATGTCCCTTTGCAGTCCAACCTCTGGGACTCACCTCTGTGGCGTCGGGCCACAATCACAGATGGGACACCAAACATGACATCTCCAAGCAAGTCCAGGAACAGGTCTTTCTTTTTGACAGGGTCCTCTGTTCCTCCTAAATACTCCTCAATGGCCACCGAAGTCAGCTCCTCAGGGATGCCCTGAAATAGATCAAGACGGTGACCATGAGCCCTGGTGAGCAGTGCAGCTTCTCTGGCCAGTGAGCGAGGCTCGCACTGATGGAGAACCGCCCCAGCCCTGGGCAACTCCCCCCAACCTCCGGGTGGTGAAATGAGGAAGGTAGAAAAATGAGGGCAGAACCCTCAAGCCCCAGTCTCCATTCTGTAATTTAATTGATCTGTGATTCGGGACAAGTCCCTGCCCCTCTTTGGTCTCAGCCGATTCCCATGATTCCTAGACTCTTACGACAGTGGGGTAGGACTTCCACAAGAGTGACGTGGCCGTCTTCTGGTCCAGTTGGCCTTCAGAAAGCGGATAGCCCATAAACTATTAAAAAAAAATGGTTAAGGATTTATAAATCATCGGGAATGAACAACAGTCAACCTACCAACCAACCACACCAACACAGTCTGAAGGTCCTCTAATTTTGTTGGGCCTTAAAAACCATGGGTCTTTTATGAATTGGGAAAACCGATGAATCAAATGGACTTACATCTAGAAATTCAAGGATCGCAAAGAGGATAAAAAATGAAATTTAACAGAAACTGCAAGGTTGTGCAGCATGAGTACGTGCGTGTGCGTGTGCGTGTGTGTGTGTGTGTGTGTGTGTGTGTGTGTGTGTGTGTTTGCTCATGAACCGACAATGGCCCCAGCCCCCTTACAACGCCTGCCTGAGAAAGCTCCACCTGCCAGGAGAACTTACTCTCTGCTGCAGCCAAAACCTGGTGACAGGCAGAGGCCCCTCAGCCCCTCCCAGAGCAGTCACTTTAGACAGCCTGCAAGTACAAGGCCTTTCTCTGCCCTTGGGATGCACATCTACCACCCAGACTGCTTCCTCCAGGGCCTGAGAGGCCTCTCTATTAAGTGCAAACCTTCAGGGAGGCAACCCTGGGTCTCCCTCCCAGTCCTGTGCAAAGATTCCCGCCCCACTTCAGTCTACACCACGGCCTCCTGTTTCTCCTCCAGATGAGGGGGACTCACACATCCAGGTGGTCGAGCCTCACAGACTAACCACCCCAACTCTGCACCCGACAGGCATTTCCCTCAGCACAGCCAGGCTTTAGGACAGCCCCAGCCTTTGTTTCAGGGATTCGGGGCCCGTCCACACTGGACAACTCCCTACTGCAATCGTGTTACTGAATAAAATCTGTCCTACGGCTCTAACTGGGGTTGGCTTTGTCTATGTTGGACAGGAAGGAAAGTCTTTCTGCACCTTTAGATTCAATCTTAACTCAAGGAGAACTAACTGGCTCTGAATCTCTCCAGGGAGACTACTGAGAGCGTGTGTGGAGATTCATGGGAAACTGCACACCAGGCCCAAGGTGAGAAGCCACCGCCCAGGCCTGACTTCCCTCAACTCCCGAGCTCCCTCCCCATTCCAGGCTCCTCCGTTTCCACCTGCATAACCGTTACCTCCACAGGCTCTCCCAGCACGGACACCGCAGGATTCTTTCATTGCAAGATGATCAAAGGGTGTTGGGAGAGGGGTTCCCAGGGCCGTGCCACCCCGGTCACAGCTGGGCCATTCCAGAGAAGGTTTCCATGGAAATGACAACTTGTGAGGGAGGGGACAGATGTCCTGGACTCAGATTGGGCCTTGGAGAAGGACGGACGTCTGTGACCAGAGCTGGGAGGGCTGACGGGGAGAGCGGAGAGTCTAAGAGGCTGCACGTGCTCACCGTTGGGAGGATCCAGCCAAACTCTTGCTTGTTGATGCCGACGATGTAGGGGACGGTGTTGAAACTCTTCTCGGCCAGAATCTCTTCGGGGGTTTTGGGCAGCAGCACGCCATCCACCACCGTGGGCATCAAGGGGTGACTCTGGGGAAGAGAGCGGGGCAGTGTCTGAGCCTCTCCCTCCCCAGGCAACACCCCCGTGCCCGCTCTGCCTGTCTGAGGGTGAGGGCAGCACATGGACCCGTGTGTCCCCAGGCAGTGGCCCCAGAAGCTCCTAACAAAGCGGGCGAAGTCTGTGTGACCCCAGAGGGCAGAACTTCAACCAGGGGCTGGCAGTGGGAAAGTGGCAAATCTTGACTGAAATCAAAACGCATGTGTTATATAATATGTATCAGTGTTATATATTTCAGTCTGAAGCATGCGTGTGTTCTGTAAGTCTGTCTGCAGGAGACCCTGGTCATTCACGGCAGCCGGGTGGTGTCACACAGAGCTGCGCTGAGTGCCGGATGCGCGAACGCTGAGTCGCCGCTGGATGGGGGAACGCAGGGTAGGTCCTGGGAGCCTCTGCTCACGGTATATTCATTAACTTTATTTTATGCATCAGTTTCTGTTTAAAGCCATTTTATGTAATAAATATTTCTTTAAAGAATTGTTCTACGGAGCATTTACTTGTAATAAACACCACCCAGGAAGGCCCTCACGTTTTCCTGGCCCTGAGTAACATCACTGGAAATATTTTTTGCTTTCACCCCACAGCAGTGCCGTCCACTGTGCTTTCTACAAAATCCTTCATCGTGTCATGAGTCCACAAATGTGGCTGCTTTTCCATCCTTGCTGTAGCTCATCACACACGGCAGATTCTCCCACAGTCCACACTGGCCTAAGGTGTGGGGGGGCAGCTTCCTCCCCTAGTTCCAGGGGTGCCGTCCTGTTCATTCCCCGACTCTGAGCTCACGGCCACAGCGCTACTGTCCATTGCGCAACCAAGCTCGTCTGCCGTGTATATTTTCCCCGTAACACGCGTCACAGCGTCCCTGAGCTTAGGAACACCAGGCAGCGCTGCAGCACTGCTCTCGGGGACGTTTGAAACAGCGCGATCTCTAACTAACACGAAGCGCAAAATGCAAACACTGCGGCACTACACGGACTGTGGACAGGACGCTTGGTCGTAGGAGAGGAAACACAGGAAGACAGAGCATCGGCTCGTTTGATCCCTTTGACACACTGAGGTTTCCAGGGCCTGGGTCTGTTCCGCACAAGCCAATGAGGGACGGCCAGTTCTGGCTGGCGACAAGTGGGGTCTGTAACGAGAACTCAACCAAGCAGGACAAGGCCCAAAGCCTAAACCAGGACGTTTGATTATAGAGAACAGGATCGGGTGTGACTACGGCCGCCCTGAGAGGTCCTGCAGTTCCCTGCCATGGGAGGCCTGGAACAGGACAGGCCACCTGGGGGAGGAGCTCACCACCTGCCGTGGGCTCTGGGCAATGAAAGGGATTCACAGGTGAGGAAAGTGCAGGTAGAAGATTGCAGAAGGGCAGGAGGAGACAACAAGGGCCCAAAGAGGTGGCATCTATGGGTAGAAGACTGGCATCAGCAGCAGTGACAGTGACAGTAATTGCCACTGTGTACTCAGTGGCTGCACATGGCGGCCCTGTGTGGGCCACGTGTACGAGCTTGCTCCGGTAGGAAGCTCAGGGCATCCTTCACTCCCGTCTTTGTCGCCCCTCATGTGCTGTCCGTCAGCACATCCTATCAGCCACTCCCCATCCCACTGCTGCGGCCTCGTCTCAGCCGCCAGGACCCCCGGCCTGGAAGATTCCAGCACAGCGGCCTCCGAGCTGGTCTCTCCGCACCTTCCAGGCCCCTTCCTGACAGTCTATTTTCAACGCAGCAGAGACCTTCGTACAATCCAAGATTATGTCTCTCCTCTGTTCAAAATCCTCCGAAGCCTCCCCTCTCACTCCAAATCACAGTCCCAGTCCCTCAAGTGACCGCCCCCCTCCCCCTGCCCCCTCCCACAACCTCTTTACCCTCCGGCCCGTCTGTCCGACTCCTTCCTCTCCAGCCCTGCAGACCAGCCTCCTGCCTCAGTGAGGACCAGCACGGCAGCTGCCCCTCTGCCGGGACGGCTCCTCCAGTCTTCCTGACAGCTGCCTCCCCTCCTCCGGAGCCTGGCTCAGATGCCACCTTCTCCTTCCCCTTCCCTGACGCTGCTACGCGAGTTCAGACCACTGGTGACCCCCATCCCTTAACAACGCCCGTCGTCCACACAATGCGTGTTGGTTTGGTCTTCACTGCACCCCCCACTGGAACAGAGACTCCAAGGGGTGGGATCTCGGGTGTTTCACGGCCACGTCCCCAGCTCCCGAGTCGGGGCCTGGCTTGTGGGCAGTGCTTACGAAGCCTGAGCGGAATGGCTGCGGGACTCTCACTCCGTCCTCCCGAGACCTGTAAAGTGCTGTTGTCTCCAGGGGGAGCAGAAAGGGTGGGACTGTAAGATGCTGCACAGGGGACGTCACCAGACCCTGGCAACCTGTTGGGGGGACACTATTGGCGTGTCCTGTGTGCTGGGAGGAGGGGGGTCCTCAGGCCCGAGGTTCCAGGCTCCCCCTGTAGAGATGAACCTGTGGCCTCCCAGGGGATCTGTACCCCTCAGGGAAGGCTCCTGTGACCTCTGTCTCCTCCCAGTGGAGGCTCCGGTCCCGCCTCCTCCCTCAGGGCCGTGTTGGGCAGAGGAAACGTGAATAAGAAGGGGGGTGGGTGAGCCCGGGAGTCTCATATTTGATGCCTGGGAGCACTGGACCGTGAGTCCGGGGATCGGGTTCCAGTCCTGCGTCTGGTCCCCTGGCTGTGTTACCCCAGGCAAGTCACTGCCCCTCTCTGGGCCTCAGCACCATACACATGAGGAATTATGGGGGTTCCACAAGGGAGAATTGTTTCATTCAGAGTCAACTGGAGCTTAAAGATGTTCAGACTCAAAACCTTTAATCAAGAAACCAAAGGTCCTTACCTCTCTGGGGTCTCCAAGTAAATCAACAGCAAAAAATTTCTGTGAAGATAAAGGCAGAGGATGTGGGTGAGAAGCTTCCCGGGAGAAAGCTGGTCTTTGTGGCTGTCACCAGAGGTGTCAGGTTCTCCCTCCTGGTGCCACCCTGGCAGGGCGGAGAGGAAGTGGGCAGGACACCAGCTCCACAGTGTGAGCACAGGGTGTTGTCATCAGTGGGGGAGGGGAAGGCACCAGCAAAGAAGGACAGGACCCAGGGACAATGGCCAGGGTGGCTGGAGCTCTGGAGAGGCCATCTGCTGTTGGTGCCTGCCCTGCCCGCCACCCAATTTTCCTTTGGGGGACCTGCCTCTTCCCCTCTGTCATGCCATAAATTCGGGTATTTATACGCAACCCAGGGAGTTCCATCTCCCTAAACACAGATGTTATTTCAGGAATGGGCACTTACCCATGTCAGTCCAACAGAGTGTGCCTCAAAACTTTTGCTAAACTTATTGAAAAAGAGGGTTTGTAAGCAGGTATGATATAAGTCTAGAGTGCTGCTGTCTTTACCCTCCTCAGGGGACAAATCTGCCTGAGAGTGAAGCCAACACAGTG
>NW_012142746.1:109854-110964 GCF_000956105.1 Propithecus coquereli
TACAGGCTGGGGGCACTAGCAGGGACCCACCTACCATTTTCAGGGTGGCCTCCAAGAGCTCCTCCTCTGTCTTCTGGCGCAGGCAGTGAACCATGACAGCCGAGGTGGTGGTTTTACACCCAGCAGTGACGGCAACTTTCTGCAAAGATCACAGGCAGCAAGAGTTCAAGAGCGACGTCCCTTCGCTCCGTCAAGGTAGAAGATGTGTTCTGTCCCCAGCCCAGTGTGTGAGGCTGCAGGGGGAACAGAAAGTACTCTAGACCAGATGGGTGGGCTCTGGGCCCACAGAGTGCTGCCTCTGTGCCTGATCTGAGTTGTGACATGAGTCATAATTACACACTCCCTCTGTCTGTTATCTTCTCTCTGTTAAAATGGGTGCAATGATCTCAAAGCTGGATGTGTGGTGTGGAGGGGGGTGTAAGAGCATGGACCCCAGTACCACTGTCTGGTTTGAAGCCCAGCTCCTGCATGTACTGGCCACTTGGCCTCAGGAAAACCACTTGCATTCTTTGAGCCTCAGTTTCTCCACCCTTCAATGGGCACAATGATGATCTCACCCACCTTAAGAGCTAATACATGGGCAGAGCGTAGGAGGCTGCCGTGTCTCCCACACACTGAAACACGTGCAGAACTGCAGGAGGCCTGGGTGAGGTGACTCGCACCAAGGAACTTCAGAAAGTACCGAATGGGACTTAAACGGGAGCCTAAAGGCAAGCAGCGCGCACCCATCCTGAGCGTGGACGGTGCTTCTCAGTGAGTGAGGCGTCTACGGCACAGCTAAGAGTTTCCACGTGCACAGTCACGTGCTGGAGTCTTGAGCACCAGCCAGACGCGACTCTCCAGGGCAGGGCTCAGACGTTTTCATCAAATGGAGAAATAGAAAATATCTGTGCTTTTGTGGGCCATGTGATCTGTGTCGCAATTTCTAAACTCTGCAGTCAGAGTTAAATAAATGGGTGTCGCTGTGTTGCAATAAAACTCCACTTACAGACACTGAAATCTGACCTCATATCATTTTCATGGATTGTGAAATATTATTTTTCTTTTGTTTGGTTTCCATTGATTAAAAATTAAAGAAAAATCATTCTTAGCTAAAAGGTCATACTTACC
>NW_012142746.1:122153-123861 GCF_000956105.1 Propithecus coquereli
TATTCAAAGAAGACAATTCCAGGCAGAAGAAAGAGCAAGTGAAAAGGCCCTGGGGCCCAGTGAGCACTGTGGGCACGTAGGAGGTGCAGCTGGAGAGGGCCCTGTGGGCCTGGGGAAGCACGTTGCCTGTCATCCCAGGTCACGTGGGAAGCCCCTGCAGGTTTGTGCAGAGGAATCACAGGACTCAATCTACGCGTGATCTGATCTCTCTGGCTGCTGTGTGCATGAGCCGCAGCACAAAAGTCGCAGAGTGACCAAGTGAGTGGCTTTGACAATAATCCTGCTCCCTGTCCCCCCAGAGAAGCCTGCAGCCTTGGGTGCTGAATGTGCCATATTTTAAGCAGGATATGGAGTAAGTGGACCCTGACACTCCTCCAGGGAGGGTGGCTCACTGGGCTCAGAGGCTCCGACAACCTCCCATCTGCAGCCACCCTCCTTCCCCCACAAGCCTTCACCCAGGTCCCTCCGTGGGCCTGCCCCTCCTTTCCTTTCCCAAGAGAAGGAAGATGAGTGAACCTTTCACCGCTGCGCTGCATCTAATGGCTGGACAGAGGAATGCGGAACGTGCTAGGGCAGCACAGGTGAAAAGGAGATGAGTACGTCAGAGGCGGCAACATGTGCGCTGGGCCTTGCAGGATGAATAGGAGTTTGCCGGGTAGAGAAGGCATTCCAGGCAGAGGGAAGAACACATGCAAAAGCTCAGGAGCAAGTGAACAAGCGTGGCTGGGTCATGAGAAGGTAAGGGGGGTCCGATCCTGAGGAGACTGGGATGCCTTTTATAAGGAACTTAGCAAAGGTCCCCTGAGGGCTGGCATGACCAGCGCTGGGTCCTAGTACCCTCACTTTGGGACCAGAGAGCAGGGAGGAGAGCCCAGAAACTTACCTGAAGAATCCCCAGATGCCCAGACGGTACTGAATGGTCACCACCACCACGTTTTCATCGGCAGAGAGGGCCAGGCCATCATAGGTTGAGGCCCCGCCCATCATGAGACCACCTCCGTGGATCCACACCATCACCTGGACAGGGAGGGACACCCACACTGGTTAGAGGAAGCAGAGCTGGGAAGGACTCAGACTATGTCCAGTTTCATCATCTGCCTCTTGGCCATGACTCAAGCAGGCCATTACCCAAAGTCCACCAGCGCCCAGACGGGCTACAGAATGCAGTATCTTCCCTTCCGGACCCTTTCAACTGGGGCCTAGGCTGGCACCCCATTCCACACGCCCTGGTTCTCCTGCCTTTCTCCCGAGCCCCAGTGCCACCTCCCTCACCCCAGGCCCTTCATGCTGAGCACATCACCATGGGAACAAGAGCAAAGGCTCAGGATGCCCTGTTCTCCCCCACACTCCCGTCACCCTCACGCTGGACCTTGCATCCAGCTCTGCGTAGGCTCGTACCAGCGCTAGCACGGCAGCTGCGTCTCGGTTAGCTCTTTCGTGGTGAACTACACCCGTGCACAGGGGACTGTCTCAAGAAGCACACACGCCCCGATGGTATCTTCCTACTATGCCTCCTTTCTGCCCCCTCTGCTTCACCAAAGCCCACCCAGCCTGCAAAGCCCAGCCTAGATCCACCTAGAATCCACTCCAGGAAGCTTCAATCACTTGACTAACATTATCTGGGAACCAGCCGGGGACTGTGAGAAGAACAGAGGATGAAAGGCGACACAACAATTCATAATTCATGGGTCTCACATTTAAAGAGCTC
>NW_012142746.1:123911-125713 GCF_000956105.1 Propithecus coquereli
CGTTAAGCATGTCTGTTACTCAGAAGAAAATGACCAGGGAGGCACACAAAGACTTCTGAGATGCCCGTGCTGGTTACAGAATTGGAAATAACCCCAGGATCTCATACTGCGAGATTGGGTAAATCAGTGATTTTTCATTGTTACCACAGAATACTATGCAATTGTAAAAGATAACATCACAGGAGAGTGTTTAATGTTTAGGGAAATATTTTTGTTACAGTGTAATATTATCGTATGTTATACTAACATTTATGGTAACTAACATGCATGATGTTAATTAAGAAATGTCTTTTTGTAAAAAAAAAAGATAGATGATAGGTAGATAGATACACAGTGTCAGGAAAAAACACTAGAAAAATATATGTGAAATGTCCACAGTGACTACCTGTGGGGGGAGTGGATAGTTTTTTCTGCTTTGGGCTGATCTGTATTTTCCTTCTCTCTACTTTAAAGAATATGGAAGCATTTTCCTCTGAGTCTTCAAGTAGGAAACCGACACACGATTGACAAACACAGCAATGGGCTGACCCTCTGCTCAACTCCGAGGCACCTGGAGGGCTCCTCACAGCTCCCAGCACCTTCCAACCTGGTTTCCCATCCCAGCGCCCTCAGCATCTGGCCCAGCCCCATTCCCCACACTGGCAGGACATCTCCAGCCCCCAGGCTGTGTCTGTGTCCCACATCCCCCTTCCCATCCCTCCCCATCCTGTGTTCCATCCCTCCTTCCTTCCCACCTCCCCCAGCCCACCTGGTCCCTCAGACCCAGACATGGCTGCCCTCCTGTTGGGCGTGGGGGGCCATCAGACCACCTCAGCGGAGGCTCCGGCCTGATCTTAGTGCTCGTGTCCCCTCGACACGTAGATTTGGCTTCAAACCAAACAATGACCTCTGTCCAGCTCTTGTCCTTGCCTCCACATGTTCATAATTTATACCCAGCCCCACCTCCCAAAAAATGTGCTGAGTCCTGCTGTTAGAATGAGAAGGAAGGAGAGATTAAGAGCTCAGCCAAGTTGGCAGAGGAGGACTGTCACCAGTGCAGGCTGGGGCCAGAGATTCTTATGGCCCCAAGACATAAGGCTGAGCTCTGAGCTCTGTGGGGGCCAAGGAGACTTTGAACATTAGCTCTCCACTGCCTGATGCTAGGCAATGAGTGGCGTCTTTCCCCAGTCCAGGCCTTGTAAGCAAAGGTGCCCGTGGCTGGGTGGGCTGGTCTCCAAGAGGTCCCATCAGCTGCCACATCAGCCTGGGGGTGGGGCCTGGTGCCAGGAACACTTACAAGAACAGAGACACTTTCACCTCCCGCCGACTCTCCAAAGATGGTCACAGAGCCTGGGTTCCCTCCAAAGTTGGCAATGTTGTCCTGCACCCAGCGCAGTGCGGCCACCTGGTCCAAGTGACCCCAGTTCCCCTGGCTGTGTTCGTCTCCTGTACTGTAAGAGAACAGGATGGGGAGGGCAGCACAGACGCCATGGCAGGGCTGTCAGGACTAGAGATGGGTCTGGGGGCTCTCGGTGAGCCTTCCGGAATAGGCTGGGCTTTCACAGCCCTGACGCAGGGGTCTTCCCCTGCCTTGCATTCCCCAGCATGTGCTGCTGTAGGGCTCTACATTCACTCGTCCGGACAGGATTTACTGAGCATCTGCTCCATGTGGAGTCTCAAGGAAGGTGATCGCTCAGTGACTCGCCCAGGATGACCCACTGGTAGGCACAGCAGTGCCCAACGCTGTCCTAGGAGCTAGAGCACAACTGAGAACAAAACAGGGAAATCTCTGACTACAGTAAGCTCTCAGTACAGTCTACAAA
>NW_012142746.1:125763-126938 GCF_000956105.1 Propithecus coquereli
GGTGCCTGCCGCTGAGCTCGCACCCCCACAGCCCAGTGCTCTAATCAGGGACAACAGAAAAGCTCTCTCCACTATCAACGATCTCCCTGGAGGTCTGTTGGGACCTCAAAGCCACTCCCATCCACAGTTCACTCTTTTATTTAAGTCCATTACACAGAGCCACAGACTTGCCAAACAGCTTGTTACATAAGGGTTTCCCCTTTGTGGGACTCTGACCTGAGTGCACCGGGAGCTTCCCGAAGGCCGGCACGAGCAGGCAGATGCCTTCAGGCAAGGGGAGCTTTGGTCCCCACAAGGAACTTAACAATGTTCACAGCAACTCACAGCCATACAAGGCTCAGCTGGGCAACTTAGGACACACCTCTTAGCTTCCCTGGGCTTGCATTTCATACAGTTCAAGGCTCTTAAGTTTGGAAATGATCTCGAATTCCATCTAGTCCCCTTCTGATACCTAAAGTTGCTTTACAATGTTCTTCCCACCTGGCCCAGCCTCCTGTCACACACCTCCAGCGTCAGGGAACTCACTACCTCTCAAAGCAGGGACTTTTGGACAGAAGGTAAAAATGAACTCCATCTCTCCACAGTCCCTGGCTATAACCACCCATCCATGCATCCATTCAGTCTTTGAACATTTACCACAATGGCTGACAGGTGGTTGGCTGTCATGGATACACAGGTAAACCCAAGACATGGGTCAACTTACCAAGGAGCTCACCATTAGTAGATACGACAGATTTGTGTGTGGTGGGGGGGCTGTGATGTCTGTGAAAGCACCAAACTGGGGGATACAAAGTGCTCTGGGTACACCAGGGAAAGTGTCATCTACAAACTGCTGGGGACACAAGGGAGACGCTCAAAGGTCTCTTTCATGGGATCATCAAATGTCCAACAATACGGAATTCGTTTAACACACTCCGGTACAGCCGGCTAAGGACGTACTATGTATTCACTCAAAGTAGTGATGCGCATGTCTATTTCTTGACCAGGAGAGACAGTCACAGTCTAGTGCGAAAGGGGCAAAAACAGGTGATAAAGCTGTTGTGCCTGCTTTGGGAAACGGTTTGGCACTTCCTAGAAAATTTAAGCACAGAGGTAGCACGTGATCCAGCAATGCCACTCCTAGATAATTTCTCAAGAAAATTGAAAATGTGTTCATACAAAACTGGTAGTCAAAT
>NW_012142746.1:126988-127579 GCF_000956105.1 Propithecus coquereli
GGACTCTGGCTGGGTGCGGACACCCTGCCCTGTCCACTGCAGGAATCACCTCCTTTCCCAGCAGACCCTCCCCCACCCTCCAGCCTGCAGCTGGCAGCCTGCCCATCTCTGGCCCTTCACTTATTTGGGAAATGCTGACTCACGGGGACACCAGCCTGTGCCAAAGACTATTAGGGAGGGAAATTAGCTGCACAAAATAACAGATGGTTGGCCAAAGGCAAAGGAAAGAGCTTCTGGGATTGTCCCAGGCGCTGTCCCACACCTCTGTAACAGGATGGTGAAAGGTGTCACAGGTGGGCCTTGGTGTGCTGGGGAAAGGCCACACACATGCTCCATGTCCTACTCCACGTCAAAGAACGCTGGCTTGAGAAATCAAAGACATGAGCTCTGGTCCCGCCAGCCCTACAGAGCACCTCTGCATTCCCCCCTCTGGGCCTCAGTTTCTCTATCTGTAGGGAAGGACTGAGTTGTTGGCTTTTCCCTAAGATTTCTTCCAGCTCTAACATTATTGGAAATCCTGTCTCAACTGCTCTGGGTATCAGAGTCTTAATCTAGTAACGAAGAGTAATCACTCTTGTCCTTCAGTGAGCA
>NW_012142746.1:139040-141422 GCF_000956105.1 Propithecus coquereli
TGGGCAACCAGCGGCCATAAAAGCACGTGACAATCCCAGAGATGTCCAAGGGTTCTTGCCCAAGGACGTCGGTTTCAGCTGAAATGAAGCTTCTGGAAACCCACATTCCAAAAGGGATATTCATTAGCACTCAATCTAGCCATGTGGCAGGCTGGTGAGGTGGCCCTGTGGTGGGAGTGGGGACTTGGTGACAGCATTGGAATCAGTCCCCAGAAGGGATTCACTCTACAAAGGTTGACCTGGGCTAGGGTTCCTTCCTACCTCAGTTTTATTTATAAAAACACAGGCAAGAAGGACCATGCTAATAAATAGCACCTCTATCTTTACTCACACGCGACAGTCTGGGTGGTCCTCCTCATTAGACACCACGGATGTTTCTAGTCACTTAGCACAATGCGCAGACACACACACACCAGTTCACCATCCTGCCTTGTGCCCCAGCCAGCTGGCCTTTGCAACCTGAGAAAGACCCTTTGCTCTTGGCTATGAAGATCATACAGTGCTGTGTTAGCAAAATATCAAAGATAATGAGGAATTACTCTCCTAATCCACTGCTGAATCACATACCCGCCTGTTACACCAATCAATTTTGCAAACGGAAGCGGCCACTCCTAGACCTTGCCTGTGCCTGGCGGGCCCCTCCAAAGTCCATTCCTTGCTCAGGATGACTCTGCAGGTGTGATGGTTGAGGCTTGTGTAGACCAAGCCTTGCACCAGGTCTCAATTTGCAAAAGTGTATAATTTCCCGGTGTCACTTTAGCTGTCAGCAGTACATCTCTTGTTTAAGTGGCAGTCGACTGGGGCCATTGCCTTTCACTGCAGTGTCCCATGTGGAAGTCAATGACGTGGAGAGTAAAACCCTGGGGACTGGCCTTGACTCCTAAGCCGTTGGGTAGGACCTGGGAGAGTGGCACATCTGGAGCTCCCACTCCACCCCCCAAACCTCTCCACCTCCACCAATGTACTAAGCAGATACACGGAGAGCACACACTAGAGCAGGCACGGGGCAGAGCAAGCCCACGTCCACCTGGGCCCTCACTCAGCTTTGCCTGGTCATCACGGCAATATCAGCTGTAGACTTTGTGGTGGAGAAGCTGCACCAGGAGACCAGCAGTCTGGGAACCCACTGGGAGACATTTGGGGATCACTTCTGGAGTGAGAAGGGTTGAGAGAGAGAGGGATGGTTCTGAGTGAGGTGCTCTCTCCTGCACCATTCAACGTGGCTCCCACTCTGTGAATCCGGAATTCTATGACATTTTCCAATGCAGTCTAGACATAAGCACCGTTTCTGGAACTTCGGTTATTCTCATACTGACTTCACATTTTTTGCCATATCAGCCCACTAACTGTACTATCATTAGCAGTTTTCTTTAAATGAATTAACTTTTTTACTTTTACATACTCAATCAAAAAGGAGATTTTATATCATTTCCATAAGTGGAAGACCTGCAGAACTTGCCATAAAATAAAGGTAATCATAAAAAAAAAGTGTCATTGTATTTTTTAAATTAAAATGATGATAAAAATAAAAAACGAAATTTAAGTAATATCACATCCAGTTTACAAAAGTGATAATCAAAAAGAAGTCACTTAAACAGAAAAGTGAAATATGGATGGTCAGCTTGTGATATAAAGGCAATTAGAATCTTCACCACCATCATGACCACCAGTTAGGTGACAAGGCCCCGGTTTTGACAAAGGTTATTGTCACTGCAGCCCTTTCCTTGAGTTTCAGGGAACTTCTTCCTTTCAGAATTCGGATCGCTGGGCAGAAGTTTCCTTATGTTGACACCTTCCAAGGTCCTTGATGCTGTGTAGTAATTAGGCGGTCAGACTTCCTGGGGTCAATCCGATCCCAGGATTGACCGAGTCAGAGCATCTGGGTGAAATTTTGGCCTGGAGGTGGGTCGGAGAGGGGAGAGCCGTACTCCCCAAGGACATAAGTGGTCATCTTCAATGTACAATCAACTGACATTCAGGCCATCTGCATTAGGCAATCATTCTGGGATAGCTGAGGAAGAATGTATGAGTGAGAATAAACAAATAGGACCTGAATTTCAATGGCTTGGTTTTTTTTCAATGTAAAGTACCAGAGTGTTGTTGAGATCAACAGGTGGCTGTCCCTCATATGGTCAGTTGGAGATCTAGACGAGGGTGTAGGCAAAATTTTTTCTATAAAGGACCATGTAGTAAATATTTGAGATTTTGCAGACATTATGGTATGTGTGGCAACTACTCAACTGTCGTAGTGATGGCAGCCACAGACAATACATAAGCAAATGGGCATGGCTGTGCTTCAATAAAACTTTATTTTATTTATTTTTTTTGAGACAGAGTCTCACTCTGTTGCCCTGGCTAGAGTGAGTGCCGTGGCGTCAGCCT
>NW_012142746.1:141472-142702 GCF_000956105.1 Propithecus coquereli
GACGTACTTCCCCAGGACCTTGCCATGCACGGTGTCCACCAGAGGAGGCGAGGACGGGTGACCTGCTGGACATCGAGAGGAAATGAGGACACATCAGAGGTGCAAGGCTTGACCTGGATTGCAGGTGAGTTTTCCCACTTTTTAGGCATGTCACCTTGAGTAAGTCACCTAAGCCCTCCAGGCCTCGGTTTCTCCTTCTGTGAAAAAAGGGGTGAGGGTCACTGTCCTTCCTAACTCACAGAGGGGTTTTAAGAAGCAAATTGGAATAGGAGGTGGAAAAGCACCCAGTCAGAAATAAATGCAAGAAGGAGAGCTGCTGGGAAAACAAGTCACTTAGTCTCCTGTGGGGAGTTAGCTATGCTCCCGGCAAAAAATCGGGTCCCTTAGTTAGGGGCCGTCACAAAGGATAAGAAAATAATAGAAAATGGAAAATAACAGAAATAAAAGAATACACAGAGACAAAGGTATAGTTTTATAGATTTATAAAGACAAAAAGCAAAGCGGGGATACTCAGGGGTCCTTATGCTATTTCCGTGAATCGTAAGGCTATGAGTGAAGTTTTACATGGGTACTTATAGGTACAGTGATCGGTTGCCAGGGGTAAAGATTTACATAATAACAGGTAGTTCGTTTTAAGTTAAAAGTATTTCAAAAGGCTTCTATAGATCCCTTAACTAACTCTATCAATGTGAACAAATGGTTACAAAATCTTTCAAGGACAAACTTCTAAGTTCTAAGATAAAGCTATCACTTAACAGAAGGGTTAAACAGAGATATAGTGGCTCCATATTTTTTTATCTAGTTATTGCAAATGGAGACAGGTAGTCAGAAGTCAAGCAGGAACTATCCCTTGGGCTAATTGTTTTTAGCCACAGGTATCTGTCTCTTGGGCAGACACTCTTTGATCAGCTCTCATCCTATTCCATGCAGACCCTGCTTTATCCTTCAAAGCAGGTGAGAACCACAGGTTTGAGACTGCAGCCTCACCTTGGAAAGCAGTTGCTACTGACCTTTGAGACGCCCTCCTGAGGTGGAGCAGCTTTTGATATGCAAACTAACACGTTCACATATTCCTTCAGGGCAAAGCCCTGCAAAACTCCTGAGATCATTTGTCTCTAATATAGTAATATCACTTTATGGAGCGACAATTTCCCTCAGAGAAGCCTCTGGAACATTCATCTATTAGGATCCTGCACTGAGCTGCATGCAGGGTGACAGGGTGAACAGGAG
>NW_012142746.1:144317-146199 GCF_000956105.1 Propithecus coquereli
GCCGAGACTGAGAATATGCATCAGAGTCTCGGCAGGAAAACGCCAGGCCTCACGGAAGCCCAGGAGAGAGGAGGAGTAAAGTCAGAAATGAAACTGCTAGGCCCGGCCTTTGTCGGCTCGGTGATAACCTTCAAAGGGAAGAGGAGGTCAGAAGAAAGATTGCCAAGGGTAGAAAAGCAGGTGGAGGGGCGGGAGGCACAATCAAGAATGGGAACGACAGCAGTTACCATTATGTTACATGTAGTGTGTACACAGTGGGCACTTGCTACCTGCCAGACATACATTCCAGTTCATTTAAATTAATCCTCATCATCGTCCTAGCGCGGCCGGCAGCGTGTCAGTCTCATCAATTAATCCTCAAAAAAGGCTTGCTAGGTAGGCATCAGCATGCCCATTTCACAGATGAGGAAACTAGGGAGTGGAAGCAGCCTGCAAGGACTTGCTAAAGATGGAAATGGATGGCGTTGCCAGGGGTAACCAGAGGTAAAGGAACACTCCAGTCCACACTTGGTTCCTTTTTCACTCCGCCCTTACACGCAGTTCCAGGCCTCTCTCCCACAGTGTCTCCCTGCCACGAAGAAGACAGAACCCAGACAGGGCCTGGGCTGTCAGGGCTGACTGGGAGACCCCTGGCTCTGGACACAGGAGCCAGACATAGACCAGGGCGTGGTTACCCAGGTGACCTTGGGCAAGTGCATTCTGCTTTTGGAGTCTCAGCGTCTCCGTCTATAAAATGGCACAGATGTAGCTCGAGGTCCCTCGCTGCCCCCTGTATTTCCCACGTCTGTTACTGTCTGTACCCTCAGCTTGGCCACCTGAGGCCTTGCTGGTTCTGGGGGATCTGTCCCTCCCGGGGTCCAGCCATCCAGAGCCCACACACCAACCACCTCCTTGACAGGTTCCCACACCCTGGACACCCATCCACCTGCCCTAGTCACTCCAGAGCCAGGTGCCAGATAACCAGAGACAGCCCCTGTGCCCCAAAGCCCCCCGAAATTCCTCACAGTAGCCAGTGCTGAGCCTGCTCACCCCGCCTTGCTATTCCAGCAGAAATCCCAATAAAAGCCCTTGCCCACTCCACCCCCCACTGCTCTGTGGTTTTCCCTGTGCCCCGCCCCCACCCAGTGAGTCCCTCCCCTGAGAACTGTAAGTAACAAACTGCCTTTTCAATGGCAATTGGCTCCCCATACACTGCCCTGACCACACCTCGAATGTTCTACCAGTGCACCCGTAACAACACCCCTTCCTTTATCCATCCCTTTCCCACACTTCTCTGTACCAGGCACTGTCCCAAGTGCTTTAGAAACATCCCATGTCATCCCCGCAGCAGCCCAACGAGATAGGCACTGTCGGCATCCCTACGTTAGACATGGGGTAACCGAAGCACAGAATAGTTAAGTCCCCGGCCCAGGGACACACAGCTAGGAAGTGCTGAGCTGGGATTCCAACCCAGGCACTCAGGCTCCAGAATCCTCCCTTTTCATATTCTGCTACCTCACTCTCCAAATCTGGCCACATCTGAACTAATAACCGAGGGGGAATTAAGCTGAGCTCCCACATTCCTCCTGTGTGAGGCGTGCGGTTTGTCCGTCACCCTCCTGCTGTGGCACCCGCAGTGCGGCTCTGGTCTGAGAGTGCTGTTTCCCGTTCCTGCGCCTCGGCACCGGCCGGGCTCGCTGCTCTCCGCTGCTCCAAGTCCAAGTCCAGAGGCGCGCACCTCTGCAGAACCAGACCCGCAGGGCCTTTTCCCTGTACACACCTCTGCCCACCTTGGCCCAGGACACGGATTCCCAAATGTGCCCCTGAAATCTGTATTTCAGAGGAACTCACCCCAAGCGCAGGAGGTGGTTACCGTGGCCAGGAACAGAGCATAGAGCCGCAT
>NW_012142746.1:147429-148526 GCF_000956105.1 Propithecus coquereli
TATGAAATTTCCAGAATAGACAAGTCCATGGGGACGGAAAGTAGGTTAGCGGTTGCCAGGGGCTGGGGAAGAGGGAAATGAGGGGGTTCCCGAGTTACTGCCAATGGGCATGAGGTTTCTTTCCGGGGCAGTAAAAATGTTCTGGGATTAGATAGTGGGGATGTTTGCATAACTTTAGGAATACACTAAAGCAATATAGACCTCCTAGCAATATATATCTTTATATCCTTATTCTGTAAGGTTATACATCTAATTAGTATTACAAGAACCATTTCTGGTGGTAATATTGTGAGTATTTTTACTTATTTGTATTTTCCACCTTCACTCATTCATACATTCTCTTGAAAATGTTTACTGAGTGCTTACTGCATGGCAAACACTGAGAGTTTTGTGTGCAGGATCTCCGTTCTCAAAACACCCCTGCGAAACTGATGCCAGGATCTCCTGAAGCTCAGTGTGGTCAAGGACCTGGCGTGAGGTCGCACATCCAGTAGGAAGAGCTGAGACTGGACACGCCTGCGTGGCTGCACAGCCCACACTCTCAAGCGCTCTGCTTTGGTGTCAGTTTTTGACAAACAATCTTTGTTGTTGCCCCAAGCACAGGCTTGATGGCCTGGGGGGATCTCATGCAGCCTCTCCCGCTGTCTTCTCCTCCCTCCACCTCCCGCCTGCACAGAGCCCCTGCCTTCCCGCTGATCCCTCTGGGTCCTCCAGGCTGCCAGGAAGGATAAGCAGATGGCTGTGGTGCGGAGCTACTCAGAGGGCAACAGATGGTTGGAAGCGGGAGCACCAGGCTTCTTTGGAGATAAACACCTCAGTGTATTCTATTCCCACAGTTTCCTCTTGAGACTGAGCTCCAGGCACCCACAGTGGGAACTGACTTCATAACGGACCTTGACTGGCGGTTTGCCCTTCCCGACCTCACCTTCCCTCTCCCGCCACTGTTTCCTGCACTTGGGCTTCAATCCCTGTCTCAGGTTTGCTTCTGGGGAAAGACTGAGGGTCCTTTGCTCCTTAGCCAAACGACCCATGTGGTCTGTTATGGGTTGAACTGGGTCCAGCCAAAATTCATATGGGGAAGCCCTAAACCTCGGTAG
>NW_012142746.1:152436-154246 GCF_000956105.1 Propithecus coquereli
GTCCCCAAAAAGCTGGAGTGCACTAAGCTTTGCCCAGATCCCAGGATCTGCTGATGCTGGCCTTGTCTTCTCCCTTTAGAAGGTCTCAGGAGGGGTGAAATCTGTGGAATGACTCGAAGGCTGGTGGGCAGCTGGGGAGAAGCTGGAGCCTTTTTGAGATATCCAAAAGCATTGTGTAGCTTATCCCCATTTTTCCTTCTCTGGGCAGAGGCCAGGAGCACATCAGGGTGGGTACAGGGGTCGGGGAGGATCAGCCAGCCCTCAGTCCCCCTCCATGCCCCTCCAGGGTCCAAGGGCTATTCATGCTATACACACACAAAATGTCATTTTCGAAGACCAATCGCATGCACACCAAGACATGCAAATTCAAACCAGATACTCACATTGCACCTATTCGATTGACAAGAATATTTACCACTACTCTTTCAGTGGTAGTGCCAAGGAGTGGGAACAGTATGGGAAACGAGGAATTTTTACCACTGAAGTGAGAGATAACTTAGTTCAAGCTGTCTTAGCGTCAGTTTGGCAAAATCAATCATAACACTTAAAAGGAGCATACCCTTTGTCCTAGCTGTTTGTATGAACTGAGTTCTTTATTTTCTCTATTCTGATGCTTTGACATCTGGGGCCTTGCTAACCCTAGAGGGACTGCCCCTCCCAGGCTTAGATAGCTTCTAGAGATAGTGAACCACTTGCCCGATAGTGTGCCTTTCGTATACAAACTGGCCCATCCAGAGCCCACACTCCAAACCACCTCCTGCGGGGCTCTACAGGCTGGATCACACCTGCCCACCCTACTCACCGCTGTGCAGGTATCAGATGGAACAGCCCCTGTGCCCCGGAGCCCAGTGAAATTATTCAAACTGGCCAATCTTGACTCTGTGTGCCCTGTCTCACCTCCTCCTTCCCATGGAAACCACAGAAATGGCTCTTGCCCTCACTCTACACCCACCACCTTCCGACTGAACCCAGTGCGTCCCCATGTGGCTCCCTCCCCACGGCATGGAGTGTCCCCTTGTCCTGGATCTCTGAGTAATAAACTATCTTTTCAATAACAGTTGTCTCCTGATCTGTTGGCCTTGCCATACCTTAATAATAATGAAAACTATATTTTAAAACACCTTTCTAGAAATAATTCTGAATGAGCCCAAAGATATACATATCAGATGCTCATCTCCTTGCAGCTGACAATAGCAAAAAAAGTGATACAATTTGATTGACAAACAATAATAAATGGTTAAATAATTTATCCAGTATTCGTACTGTGGGATGCAATGCAGCTGTCAACAATGCAGAAAAATGCTGCTGTTAAATTTTTATGTAAAAATAGCAGTTCACTACTTCCAGTGAGAGAAGGAGAGTCAGTCCATGTTCATTTCCTCCCCAAATTGCTCAAAATGACAGAAAAAAGTTTTTAAAAATACAAAACCATGTGAACACACAGTGGAAGAGGAGAGGACAGCATTTTGGAAGCTGGAAATTCGACAGAGCAGTGAGAATTGCTTTCAGAGCAGGGAACCTGAAAATCAACGCACAGAGTGGAGGACTCACGCAAGCCAATACAAATGCAGATTGGAGACAGAAAAGACTCTCTGATTCAGGGGTACAAAGTACCTGTGAAAGTGAGGGTGCAGGTGTCCCCCATTTATGCGACGGGGAGTGCAGCTCTCCCCTTTGAGAACCACTCCCAGGATAAAGTGTCCCACAGGCTCTCTGCCTCTGCCAGTCCTAGCACTGTACTGACCCTGGGTTTCTGACCACCTAATTACAACAGAGCATCAGAAAGACTTTGGCAGCTGTCAACATTATG
>NW_012142746.1:154296-154802 GCF_000956105.1 Propithecus coquereli
GATGAAAGCAGGGAGTGGTGTGAAGCAGACAGGAGAGAATGTGCCGAGGCTCGGAGACAGCAAAATGCAGAGCCTGCCTGGGCAGGGCGAGCGGCCCGTGGGAACCAGGTGGAGGCTACGGGGAGTGGAAATGACCCTGGGGCGAGAGACTGTGGGTCGGGGAGGGACTACAGTGCAGGCTAAGCGCTGGGGTTCTATTGCATAGACAAACGAGCAGCAGGAGGTGTTCTGGAGGAAGGCATGTAAGCGTGGGGAGGACTCTGCCGTGGCTCAGAGCAGGACGTCCGGAGGAGAGAGACTGGGGGACACAGTCCCGGCTGCTCCACTCTGCAGAGCAGACAATTCTTCCCCCCTGAGCTAACATCCACGTCCCTGCAGCTTCCACGTGAGCCCTGGTTCCACCTGCCATGAGACCGAGCTGACCTAATGTGATCTCCTGGGGCAGGTGGCCTTTCAGACGCTTGATCACGTCACCCCCTCCAAGTCCTGTCTGGCCTCAGTGACCT
>NW_012142746.1:155665-158382 GCF_000956105.1 Propithecus coquereli
CACTCCCAGGATAAAGTGTCCCACAGGCTCTCTGCCTCTGCCAGTCCTAGCACTGTACTGACCCTGGGTTTCTGACCACCTAATTACAACAGAGCATCAGAAAGACTTTGGCAGCTGTCAACATTATGCGATTTCTGCCCAGAGATCTGAGTGTCAAAAAGAGGAAGCTCCCTGAAGCTCAGGGAAGGGGCTGCAGTAACAATGACTCTTGATGAAGTCAATGCCTAGACACCAAACTAGGGGTCACGATGAGAGACAGGATTGTCCCTGCCCTCACACTACCAACTGACCATCAGTGGTCCATTTTTCCCACTGAGGAACTTCTTTTCAGAAATGTACTTTTGCAAATTCATTGTTGCATACAATAAAACTAATCAAAGAATTACATAGTAATGAATAAGAATCAAAGTGTACCAGTCTTTCCAAAAGCGCCAAGTGCATTAGTCGAGGTTCTCTGGAGAGACAGAAACAACGGGATATAGGAGAGTGGATTTATTAGGGGAACTGGCTCACATGATCACAGGGACAGAGAAGTCCCATGACACACCGTCTGTAAGCTAGAGGACTAGAGAAAGCAATGGTGTGGCTCATTCCAAGTCCAGAAGCCTCAGAACTAAGGAAGCTAACAGTGAAGCACCCAGTCTGGGGCCCAAGGCCTGAGAGTGCTTGGGAGGCTGCTGGTGTAAGTCCCAGAGTCCATAAGCCAAAGAACCTAGAGTCCAACGTTAAAGAGTGGGAGGAGAAAAAGGCATCCCACTGGAGAAGGGAGAGGGAAAGCAGAGAGAATGAATCCCTCCTCTTCTGCCTGTTTGTCCCAACTGGCCCTCCCCCAGCCTTGACTTTAATCCAGAATATATGGAGACTTTAAATTGTCTCGTATTTTTAAGGCCACCATCATTTGCTATCTCAAGCAGTTGATCCTCTTCTAGCACGGACTAAGTCTATTCACCCGGCTTATTCACAAATGGGTCATGGATCCATTCCTTCCTACTCTGGGGGTCTTTGTGGTTGGGAAGTAATGCTCAAACTCTTGAAAGCTGAGATAGGTGATCGTGCACCAGCTGGGAGAAGGAAGGCCCTGGCTCAGCCTCTTTCAAAACCTCTGATAATGTTTGAAACATGTCAAAAATCCCAATGTTCACTCATCACTCCCATAATTCCAGTTTGGCTTTGAATGTAGCCACTTTATCTGCCGATTTCAACACAGTTGTCATTCTCCCCTCAAGTGACAGATTGACTTTGCTGAGCAGGTTGAACATGTCACACAAGTAAGCAAGTTTAGGGACCCATTCTGTGTCACTGAAATGTGCTGCCAGTGGGGACTGTTTCTCTAAAAGAAATCTCTGGAGTGGCTCTCGTAACTCAAAAACTCTGGCCAGTGACTTACCTTTAGAAAGCCATCTCGCTTCTGTGTGTAAGAGCAGATGTGAGTGCTCTGTGTCCAGCTCCTCACGGAGCTACGTGAACAGACATAAGTTAAGGGCAGGTACTTCAACGTAGCAGAAAATGTGAATCACATCCTGCAAAACGTTGTTTAGTTCAGGTGACATTTTTCGGCTAGCCAGCATTTCTCTATGGATGGTACAGTGCACAGACTCACATTCAGAAGCAACCTCCTTGACCCAAGTAGTGAAACCAGAAAGCCGTCCAGTCACGGTAGCGGCTCCACCCGTGCATATATCGACACAAAAGGACCCATTCAGATTTCCTGACATGTAGTCATTCAAAGACCTGAATAGTTCTGCAGGTGTGGTACTGGTTGGCAACAAAAGTACACATATCCTCACGCACATCCTCCTGAAAAATATATTGCACAAAAACAAGCTTTGTGGCCTTGTCAACAGTGGTAGACTCATCTGCCTGGATTGTGTACCAGGGTGACTCATTAATCCTTTCTAACACTGTGCCTCGGTATCCTCTATTTCATGAAGTTATGGTGCTAGTCGAAAGGGGAACATATGTCACCTTTTGAACTGCAGCCTCTCCAAAAAGTTCACGGCCAATGTCCTTAGCAGCAGGCAGGATCAACTTTTCACCAACAGTAAAGGGCTTCTTAGCTTTAGCAATGCGGTTGGCCCCTAAGAATCATGCTCTCAGTGCAGACATATTTGATGAAGTGATGGCCTTCAGTAATTGCTTCCGTTCTTTGTGTTCATGTTTTTGTCTTTCGAAAAACTCCCAAGGCTTTTCTTTTAATGCAGGGTACTTGGTCTCCATGTGCCGAAGCAGTTTTGAAGGTTTCATGGCTTCATTGGATAGCCAGTTGCCACACACTATACAAAGCGGGCTTGGAGAATGTGAATCAACTGTTGCAATGAACCTGCAATTTAAGCAGGACTCTTGGTATTTTCTTTTAAATAAAACTTTCATTTTGTTGGCAGTCTTAGAGTCTGCTGCTGTCTCATCATTGGGTCTTTCCCCCTTTTCAAAGAAGCTCTCCAGCAACCTTTGTTTTTTACTCATTTTTGCTAGGGTTAGCTTGTGGGCTCACCAAACTGTGACTGAGACAAGCGCACAGTGCAGGAAGAGGCACAGACGTTGGTAGTAAATTAAATAAGGGACGGGTCCCGCACGGACTAAAATAAGTGTCGGATTCTGACTTAAAGCCTACCCCAGATGCACCTGTACGACTGAAGTACATCAACTCACTTGCCACTATAAAGCCTGCCACCAGATGCAGCTTAATTGTCACCTGCCACCGACTGATAGAGTTTTGA
>NW_012142746.1:158432-161061 GCF_000956105.1 Propithecus coquereli
GTAAAGAAAGAGCTTGTTTGGAGGCACTTATGCCGTTCACTGAAAAAGAATCCTTCTCTTTGCCTGACTACAGGAAAGCACTGAGAGATGAATAGGAACATGGCCTGTTCAGCCGGATCATGTAAGTACATGAAAGAGCTTATAAAACCTTAAAGAACTGTCCATTTGAGCACTTTATGTGCCCAATACAACATATTACCTTATTTAACCTTCAGAACAGCTCTGTGAGTAGGGACAAACATCTCCAGCTTACCCATCACAAAACAGAGTTTTCCACTGGTTAAGCAAATTGTTTAAAGTCACCCGGGTCTGTCAGGTTCTAAAGCCACCATACACTACCTTTTCTCTGCAGATATAGCAATTGGGACAGGGAACTAATAATTGAATTAAAATTCCATGAAAGCAACTATAAATTTAAAAAACCTTAGCACGATGACACACAGGCAAAAACACCATATTATATTTAGATAATACCTTGGTTAGGCCTTTACGTCCTGATCCTATTCTACAAAGTATTAATATCTATATAAAACTACTTGAGAAAATCAAATGGCCTCCAGTTTAAGTGCCACACACACAGGGAAACAGCTGATAAACAATCCGGACTTCCGTGTCACTTCCCATTGGCCCACGAAGGGGAGGTGCCCACAGAGTTGACAGTCACTGGCTAGAATGGCCATTTTTGTCATTCGCGAACCCCGTCAGAAGAAAGGGACATAGCATTCTTGGATCACGGCAACAACAGGAGTCCTGTGCAACGTCTAGGGTGACCAAAGGGTCCCCAAGGGAGTTACGGTCCTGATTCCCAGGGGGTCTATATCCGGGTAGGCAGAAAGCGCATTTCATTTGGCCTGGCAAGATTAGTCTCCATTTGTCTACGCACACACAGACACAGCCCAAAACTTAACAACGCGCTTACTCAAACCAACGCCACACCTGGGCAAAGGCAATTGGGTACAGCAGGAAAAGAACAGAGAAGCCTGGAAACCCAGGCGCTACAATCCGGTTAATCGCTGTGCAAAAACGGGCAAGTTCCCGCCCCTTCCACGTAAGGTCTTGACAGCCACACCTGTCCATTTTACCAACCAGGTGGGTGGGGAGCAAATGAGTCACAAAGACCATTTTCTAATCGTGACCCCAGCACGATCCCGAGCCTCGCTGTGCTCCTTTGGGGCAAGCGGTGTTCCCCAGGCCGAACCCGAGAGGGAAGAGCGGCGAGACCGGCTCCTCCTTCAGCGCCGCTAGGAGCCTTTTAGGGGCCTGGTTTCCAGGACTGCGGCGCGCACAGAGGACTCCCACCCTCTCCAGGCCGGGACCCCGGAGCCAGCTGGAGGGTCCCTGAGGGCGCCCCACCGTGGGTGCGAAGGCACCCCGTTCCCGCGGCCGGCACGCCGACTAGGCCCGGAAAGCCCCTCTCTCCTCCCTCTGGCGCACCTCCAGCGTGTAGCTCTCGCTTATGCTCCGGTAGCTGTCCCAGGCCTCGGCCCGCGCCGCCTCGTCCATGTTGAGGCGGCTGCACAGCTCGTCGAACCGCTGCTGGATCTGACGCGTCGGCGACTCGGCAGGCTGCGCGGCGTCCTCGGCCTCGCCGTCGTCCTCCCCCTCCTCATCCGAGGCTGCCGCCGCCGGAGGGGGAGGCGGGGGCGGCGGCGACTGGTCACCTCCGGACGGCATAGCGCACCGGGCAGCCGGTCCGCAGATGAAGTGTGGGCCCGGGCCCGCAGCCATTCAAACCGCGAAGGGCCCGCCCGTCGGCCGCCAGCACCGCGACTGCGCCGCCGCCAACGCCGCGGGCCTCACGCAGGCACCCGTAGTTGTGAGCGCGGCCTGCTGGGAAATGTAGTCCACGCCGGAGGTCCGCGGGGCCAAAAGTCATGTTTAACAAAAAAAGAAAATGAGATCTTGTAGTCTCACTTGGGCTGAAATAAAGGTCCTTCTCCGCATGTTAAGCACATACTTCCCTTCTGTGAGACCATTCGGCAAGACTGTACTGAGAGAAAACGTCCAAGAAACATTGACGTCTGAACGTTTAGAATAAAAGTTGTTCCCAGAAATAGCACTTCTCATCGCCTGGAAGTACTTATGTAAAAAATAAGGATAATATCAAGGGCCTGTGTGCCTAAGTGCAAATCTCCTGATTTCTAGTTCTTTCCTACATTTTAATTTTATGTGAGCCTTTCAAATAATTATCGGATTTTTTAAATGCAGTAATTCTTTTTTCTATACAGTAAATTTACATTCACTGTGACATGTTTGTACTATCTTCAACCAACCACTTGATTTAACTTTATTCCTTTTTTAGTTTTTATTTTGCATCTTCATTTTATATATCTAGTAGAATCGAATCACTTTATTTCCAATTGTCCTCTTTTTTATTTTAATTTTTGAAATTTCCAATCCTCTTGACTTATAAATGGGTATAGTAGGAAATATTTTGAAGCTTGAGGAGGTGTTTTTCTATTTGTGTTTTGCTCAGAGGGATATGCTAGCTGAGGGGGGAAGAATGCTGGCACAAAAGGAGGAGTTTATGGAAGCTATCATGGCAATGAGGCAGAAATCTGCAGATAGGAGAGAAGCAGGTAGAGGCAGGTAACAGGATATCTCAGGAACAATTTTGAGGCAATGAAAA
>NW_012142746.1:161282-176613 GCF_000956105.1 Propithecus coquereli
ACCAGATCATACCCAAATAGGGCAAACACCTGGCTGTAATCAATCAAGTAATTTCTCTACTTTACTTCTGTGTTCTCTTTATAAAAGCTCACTGCTGATGTAGCAGAGTGCAGCTCTCTGAACCTCTTCTGATTCTGAATGTTGCCCAATTCATGAATTGTTCTTTACTCAAATAGTCATTTAATGTGCGTAAAGTTTTTGTTTCAACAACTAAGAATAAAAACTTGTTTATTGAGGTTAAATTATCTTTACTGTTTTTAGTCAAATTTCATGTAATTTAGTAATGTAATTGAAGGAAAATTGATGGTAATAAGCATTAAATATATATTTCATTAAAATATCCTTTGCTTGTTGATATCAATATTTTCAAAGCCCTTTGTTGCAGATTGTTAAGTTCCAAAAGTGGCCAGAACAACAAAACAATATTTCTAGTCTCACATGCTCTTCTAGAACTTGCCTTTCAACTTACCAGGGGTGGGAATGAGGGTGGGGGTCTTTGAAATTAAACTTGAAATTACTTGGCTTCTGAGGCTTCATCATAAAATGCGACAAATGTTTCACCTGACTGGCTCATGTGCTCTCTCTTCATTCATGCTTTAAACCCAGCCACTATACTGTGAGGAAGCCCAGGTCACCTATTGGCAAAGATAAACAAAGTTGAACATTAGATAAAGTGTAAAAACAGATTTTATTCAGTACGTACTGACAGACTGTAGGTGAAAGAGCTGAGCTCCATTCTGATATGCAGATGCGACTGAGCATTTTAAAGGGAGAATGAGGGAAAGGGAGAGAGCAGAGCTGAAGTGAAGAATTATAAATTGTTGATCAGTGTTAATGTCATTAGGCCAGCTGTGTCTGCCAGCTGGCAATTATGAAAGTCAGGCTTCCATCCTCCCACTGAGAGTCAGAATCCCTATCCTTCCAATGATTTCAGGTCCTTGAGAAAGACATTCCTGAGTTGTAGGAGATACATATATATCTCAAAGAGACAGAGGAAGAATTCACAGTTATGAGCCCTTTTTAGTAAATGTTCTAACAAAGGAAGGTCAGAGACTTGTCTTCATGTTTCAGTTGGAACAAATGGTAAATTCTCCTAGCAGCATTTCTCAGGGAGATATTTTTTACTGGGGTGGGTGGGGGCTGCAGTCATTCTAGGGACTTGGCCATAAGCTGCCAGAAGCCTTGCTGGAGTTTGGTCCTCTCTTAGTGCAGAGGTTTTCAAGGAGTCTTTATGTGCTGAGAGTTCTGAACTCCTCACCATGTGGAGAGAGCCCAAGGCCCCTGGCCTCAGCTATGTTGAATGAGCCAGTTTGGAAGCAGATCCTCCAGCCTTCAGTCAGGCTGCCCCATCTGATTCTGTATGAGATGCTGCAAAGATGAACCTTCCCACTGAACCCTGTCCAAATTGTAGCAATTAAAGTCTGTGGACAAAAGAAATGATTATTTTTGTTTTAAGTCACTAAGTTTTAGGTTGGCTTCTTATACAGCAATAAATAATCAGAACACTGATTAAGTATAAAATATGTACGTATGGATTATCAGGAAGGAAAATCATTTAATAATTGAATATTTTTCTTGGTAATTTTTTATGCCTCCTCTAATCTCACCACAACAGTTTTTTTATCCTCAAAAAGCTAAAATGATGTAATAATTGACATTAGAGACAGGTTTTAAGTCACAGCCACTTTTGATGATGGAGGTTAACTGACTTGGTCATAGTTTTTCAACAATGTGCTAAGAGTTGAAATGAGATTCCGAGACTAGTCTTACCAAACATTTCTTTTCCTTATCTTACCTTCCTCTCCTCCCGGAAGCTAGAATGGCCATCTTTTTTTTTTTTTTTTTTTTTTTTTTTTTTTTTTTGAGACAGAGTCTCACTCTGTTGCCCGGGCTAGAGTGCCATGGCATCAGCCTAGCTTACAGCAACCTCAAACTTCTGGGCTCAAGTGATCCTCCTACCTCAGCCTCCCTAGTACCTGGGACTACAGGCATGTGCCAGCATGTCCAGCTAATTTTTTTTCTCTATGTATTTTTAGTTGTCCAGGTAATTTCTTTTTAAATTTTTTTTTTTTTTTTTTTTTTAGTAGAGACAAGGTCTTGCTCTTGCTTAGGCTGGTCTCAAACTCCTGAGCTCAAACAATCCACCCTCCTCGGCCTCCCAGAGTGCTAGGATTACAAGCGTGAGCCACCGTGTCCGGTGGAAAGGCCATCTCGAAACACAGATCTGATCACATTTCCCCCTACTTAACTGGTTTCCTGCTACTCTTAGCACAAACTGTACAGTTTCCACACCTACAGATTCCCTCCCTCCTGCCCCTTCATCCTGCTTGAAAATTACTCTCCCACACTTCCCCGCACTTAAATCTCTATTGAATATTCTCATGACACCTATTATAACCACAATGAATTATTTACATGTTTGACTGTTTCATGTCCGTTTTCCTCTCTATGCTTTAAGTGCTATGAAAATATGAGAAGTGTCTGTTGGGTTCTGGGCTGTAACCTCAGTGCCTAATATGGTGTCAAGCATTGAGTTGACTCAACGTAATATTTGTCAAAGGAATGACAGATTATGATCATTGAGACATATCTTCAGATTTTTTAGATGTAAAATCCTTACTCTTGTTATGATCTGAGAGCCCAATCATCTAAAAATAATTTTTCCTTTGCATTATACAGTTGTCCCTAATATCTATAGGGGATTGGTTCCAGGACCCCATGAATACCAAAATCCTGGAGGCTCAAGTCCTTTATATAAATGGCGCAGTATTTGCATATAACCTATGCACATCCTCCCATATACTTTAAATCATCTCTAGATTACTTATAATGTCTAATAAAATGCAAATGGTAAGTATTAATAAATAGTTAAACTGTATTTTTTATTTGTATTATTTTTATTGTATTGTTATTTTTACTGTTTTTTTTTTTAGTATTTTTTTAATCCACAGTTGGTTGAATCCAAGAATACAGAACCCACAGATATGGAAGGCTCACTGCATATATCATCCTAAAAAAATATGCACCTGTAATCCTAGTACTATGGGAGGCCAAGGCAGGAGGATCGTTTGAGCTCAGGAGTTCGAGACCAGCCTGATCAAGAGTGAGACCCTGTCTCTACTAAAAATAGAAAGAAATCAGCTGGACAACTAAAAATATATAGAAAAAATTAGCCGGGCATGGTGGTGCATGCCTGTAGTCCCAGCTACTCGGGAGGCTGAGGCAGGAGGATCGCTTGAGCCCAGGAGTTTAAAGTTGCTGTGAACTAGGTTGATGCCACGGCACTCTAGCCTGGGAAACAGAGTGAGACTCTGTCTCAAAAAAAAAAAAAAAATGGCTTAACTGTGAAACTTCACATAAATCTTTTATACAAGAAAACACAGTGGTCTTTAAACTTTCTGGTCATGTCCATCCCTAAAGGAATTACCTCCTGACATATTTTAAAGTTGACATCTAAAACTTTTCATTAAAGGTTTGATTAGGTGCAGAGAATGTAATATCCAGTATTGTAACTATAAGCCTTTTAAAACAAAACTGTTACTAAACTTTAAATGTATCTAACAGACCCTATCATAGCAATGTGATACTATGATCCATTTAAAAAATATATGAACAAAATTTTAATAAGTTGAAATTTTATGTCATTCCTTTTTCTCCTTTAACTCATATTTCCATTCTACTGTTCCTCAAAAATTGTATTCTCTTTTGGGCTTGACAGTCCTTTATTATTTCTTTCATATTTCCCTTCTGCAAAAACGTACACTCAAATTAAATTTTTCAAGTCTCCTGACTGTCACTGTGTCACCCAGGCAGGCTGGAGTACAGTGGTGCCGTCATAGCTCATTGTAACCTTGAACTCCAGGGCTGTAGCAAGCCTCCTGCCTCAGCCTCTCGAGTATAGCTAGGACTACAGGTGTGCAACACCATAGCAGGCTGATCTTTTTAAAAAATTTTTTTTGTAGAGACAGGGTCTCACTATGTTACTGAGGCTGATCTTGAACTCCTGGCCTCAAGGAATCTTCCCACCTCAGCCTCCAAAGTGCTTGGATTACAGGTGTGAGCCACTGTGCCTGGACTTTGATTTTTGATTCTAATAATTTGAGTCTTCTTTTTTTCTTGATCAATCTAGCTAAAATTTTGTTGATTTTTTGATTATCTTAGTCCATTTTCTGTTGCTGTAACAAAATACCACAGACTAGGTAATTTTTAAGACAAGAAATATATTTCTTACAGTCCCAGAGGCTGGGAAGTCTAAGAGCATGGGCACCAATATCTGACGAGAACCCTTTTGCTGTCACAGCATGGCAGCGGGCATCACATGGCAAGAGGGCAAGAGTGTGTCAGCTCAGGTCTCTCCTTATAATGCCACCAGTCCCATCATGGGGGTCCCACCCTCATGACCTTATCTAATGCTAATTACCTCTCAAAGGCCTCCACCTCTAATCAACATGAATTTGGGGAACACATTCAACCATTGCACTTATCTTTTAAAAGAACCAACTTCTGGTTTTTATTAGGTTTCTCTATTTTTCTATTCTCTAATTCATTAATAGTAACTGTTCTAATCTTTAGTTTTCTGTTTGCTTTGTGTTTAGTTTGATCTTTTTCTAGTTATTAAGTGGAAAGTCAGGTTGATTTGAATGTTTTTCTTACTGTAGATGTTTATAGGTATAAATTTCCCTCCATACACTGCTTTGGTTGCATCTCATGTTTTGACATGTGGTGTTTCTTTTCATTCATCAAGGTATTTTCTAATTTCCATTGAGATTTCTTCTTTGACCCATTTTTTATTGAGGAGTGTGTTGTTTCATTTCCACATACTTGTGAATTTCCAGGCTTTGTTATTGATTTCTAATTTCATTCTATTGTTGAGTAGATATCTCTTAGATTTAGGTGGTTCAGTGTTGTTCAAGTCTTCTGTGTTCTTATTGACCCATTGCCTCGTTGCTCTAGCCATTATTGAAAGTGAATAAGTAATGTTGAATTGTGTATTTTTGCTTTCAATTGTGTTAATTTTTGCTTCATATATTTTGCATCTCTGTTGTTAGGTGCATATATGCTTATAATTGCCATATTTTGTTGGTAGGTTGTCGACCTTATTTTATCATTATAAAATGTTTTAGTAACTTTTTTGTTTTAAAGTTTATTTATCTGCTATCTGTAGTCACTCCAGTTTTCTTATGGTGACTGTTTGCATGATATGCAAAACAGAAAAAGTGTCTGTGATGTACCATGTATTTATATGATATATATGATCTCAATAATTCATAATGCATAAATTATTTAGATTATGATAAATCCAAGTATGTCCAATCAGTGGAGATATATACTATTAATAAATGACACTAGGACACTGAGTTACTAGTTGGAAAAATTTAAATTACAATTTCAATCTTATACTATATGCTACCAAAACAAATTCTAAGTAAACAAAGACAAATATTTTTTAAAAATAAAGAAAACAAAGGTAAATAAATATATAATTTGGGGGTGAATAGACTTCTATGGAAAAATATAAAAAACCGAAGACAAAAGATAGAAAGTTAAACAACCACCTAAAAATTTCAAATGTGCATATTAAAAAGTAAAATTAATATGCAAACTGAGAAATTAATATGCAAACTGGGATAAATATTTACCACTTATATAATAGCATGCAGAGAACATGAACAGTTAACCCACAACAGAAGAAATACAAATGGCCTATGAAAAGATATGAAAAGACCTTATTAGTATGTTGATAATCAAAGAAATACAAACTAAAATAGTCTGTTTTTTAACTATTAAATTGACAAAGATTTAAAAAAATTATAACGCTCAGTGTTGGCAAAGAGATACAGGGAAAGAGGTAGAATTATGTTCTGCTGTTGCGGTAAAAAATAGTACAATCTCACTGGTCTTAACATTTGAACATAACAATTTCATACCTATTTATTTTAATGAAAGAATCATAAATATAGGCAAAGATTTAACCACAGACACATTATAAATAGACCTAAACTGAAAAATACCTAAATGTTCAATAACTGGTATTAAAGTATAATACATCTGTACAATGGAATATTAGAAAGCCCTTAAAAATGTTGTAGAAGATTCAATGATATGGAAAGACTAATTATGATATAGTAAACTTTAAAAAGTAGGTTAAAGTGGTTTGTACAGTATAACTATTAATATATAATATGCATATGCAAAGAAAAATTACCCAAAGGTTAACAATTATCTCTGTTAGCATTATGGGGGTTTTTGTTTCCTTTGTGCTTCCCTCCCCCCTTGGATTTTCTATGTCTTTTTTTCCTAAGAAAAAAAGTTATTTTAAAAATCAAAATATTGGCCAGGCGCGGTGGCTCACGCCTGTAATCCTAGCACTCTGGGAGGCCGAGGCGGGCAGATTGTTTGAGCTCAGGAGTTCGAGACCAGCCTGAGCAAGAGGGAGACCCCATCTCTACTAAAAAAATAGAAAGAAATCATCTGGATAACTAAAAATATATAGAAAAAATTAGCCGGGCATGGTGGCGCATGCCTATAGTCCCAGCTACTCGGGAGGCTGAGGCAGGAGGATCACTTGAGCCCAGGAGTTTGAGGTTGCTGTGAGCTAGGCTAATGCCATGGCACTCACTCTAGCCAGGGCAACAGAGTGAGACTCTGTCTCAAAAAAAAAAAAAAAAAAATCAAAATATTGCTTATGCCTATTAATTTGGCAAAGATTATTTTAAAAGACAATACACAGTATTGGTAAGGATTTGGGGGTAAATGGGCGTGCAAACATGTATGCTGCTGATGGTAGTACAAATTGCTACTAATAGCTTCATTATAAACTTGGCAAAACAAACCAAAATCCTTAAAAACAGAAGTATTTTCAGTTCAGGAATTAAGCAAATTATTGGAGATGGATGCCAAAATGGACATATAAACCCAAATACCCATTTTTAAGTACACAAATAAATTACATCTGTATGAGCTAATACTATGTATTAAAAATCACACCGCGGGATTCTTATTTGACAAAGGACAAAGATCAGAATATTAAGGGCAATACACTAAATATTATGTATCATAATAATACTGATTTAATATAAGAACATACTGCATTAGTTTCCTGGGGCTGCCATAACAAATGACCACAAACTGAGTGACTTAAAACAACAGAAATTTATTACCCCACATTTCAGGCCAAAAATCCAAAGTCAAGCTGTTGGCAGGGTGGGTTCATTCTGGAGGCTACGGGAGAGGAATGTTTCCTGCCTCTCTCCTAGCTTCTGGTGGTGGCTGGCGATCCTCGGTGTTCCTGACTTGCAGCTCTATCGCTCCAATCTCTGCCTCCTTTGTCCCATGGCCTTCTTGCCAGTGTTTGTGTATCTTCTCCTCTTCTTATAACTAGTCATTGGAGCTAGGGCCCACCCTAATCCAGTATGACCACAGCTTAACTACTTACATCTGCCAAGACTCTCTTTCCCAAATAAAGTCACATTCTGAGGTTTTGGGTTGACATGAGTTTTTGGAAGATATTATTTAACCCACTACATGTATGTAACACAGACATACAAAAGACTGGATGTATATATAACAACGGTGTTTACCTCTGGGTGGGTTTATGGGTAATTTAAGTATGTGCTTTTCTGCATTTTAAAATGAATAGCTTATGTACTCAAATTGCATTTATATAGAGATTAAATTCTAAATTCACTGTACAGGGTGATTATGTGTACTCAAGAATCACCTTTTCCTTATAAGCTCACAAAATACAGAATACATCTTTATACATAGTATACCTTCTCTCAAAAACATCTAACACAGGCAAATTCTTCTTCCAGCACTGGAACAGATTACTGTTCCTGTTCTTCTGGGTGAGTACTAGATGAAGTAGTTGGCTTGTGTTTATACGCTATGTTGTACAAAACAGAAAAAAAAGATTTTCTAAACATGAAAGTATAGTTGAATGTGTTCAAGTTAAATGGGTATATGATGAGACTCCACTACTTTATTTTTGTAATTAGAGGTTATAAACTATTTTCTTTAATGTTTACAAAAATCACTACCAATAATGGCAATGAGTTAGGAAAAATTCTTAACACCAAGGGAAAAATAATTATTGATTTCCAAAATACACTTCTTAGAGGTTAGATGTGTCTCTGAGTCTTTCTGGATTTTTCAAAGGTCCAGAAGAAAACTTAATAAAGTAATATTTACTGTTTGGCATGGGGTAGAGATTGGGCTTTAATAATTTGAATTCCAACAAGAAGCATTCTCTATATTTTGCAACCATCAATATCAATGGGTCGACAATGAAATTAAATCAAAACAAAAAATTGGCGACATTTAAGATGATATTATGGGCTGGGTGCGGTGGCTCATGCCTGTTATCCTAGCACTCTGGGAGGCCCAGGCAGGAGGCTTGCTTGAGGCCAGGAGTTGGAGACTAGCCTGAGCAAGAGCAAGATCTTGTCTCTACAAAAAATAGAAAAATTAGCCGGGTGTAGTGGCACATGCCCGTAGTCCCAGCTATTTGGGAGTCTGAAGCAGGAGAATGGCTTGAGCCTAGGAGTTTGAGGTTGCAGTGAGCTATGATGATGCCACTGCACTCTAGCTCAGGTGACAGAGTGAGACTCTGTCTCAAAAAAATAAAAAAAGATATTGTGGATATAATTATAGTCAATGTCTGTCTTTTAAAAATTCTTCCAAAGTATACTTTCCTTTTAAAGATTTATGACTATGGTTTCTGTCATAACTGAAGATAAATTATACATCAAATTCAATTTAAAGAGTATTGTCACGTACAGAGGCTGACATCATGGGTAGTCAAAGAATATGTTTAATAAAAAATAATTAAACTTCCATTTGCTCTATAGAACATCATAGAAAGTAATTTAATAAATTACAAATGACTTTTTAAGACGTTTGCTCAACTACAGAAAGCAAATTCAGACTACACAAAACACAACTGGTAAATATTGCAAATGTCCAAAAGAAAAATTGGACTAAGACTTGAATCATGAAACCTGAAACAAGGGCTATAAATACAAGGCAATATCAGCTATAATTCTTTTAGTAACTACCAACACATACTTGAATATCCTTTCAACTGCAACTTTAGTATTATGTAATTCTACTGATTTTTTTTCCTTATAACCCTTAACTTTACACAACCATATCTGCATGTTTTTTCCTTAGCTGATAACTGGATTTTTCCCCAATCAATACTAAATAGAAGTGTCTTGAAACCTAAGAGAATGTTTAAAGTTAATATTAGCCTTAATGCTTTGAGAACTGTAATTGCCTTATTACATAGAAAGAGAATTACTAGGAGGTTAACCAAATTCATTTGACCATAATTAGGAAAATAGTTTATCTCATAAATTTGATATAAATTAGATTTTAGTGACAAGATATAGAGATTTTTTTCCTTTTTTTTTTTTTTTAATTGGGGAAAGAAAGGAATAAAGATCATGTGGGTAGAACTAAAGGGAAGAAGAGAAATATGGATGGTATTGAAATACTCCACTGGCAAACTAAGTTAACTGTGTTTGAAAAACTTTGGCTATCTCATAGGTGTATTCTAGTTAAACAAAAGTGCAATACTGCAAAGGGAAGATACTAAATATGTAATATATCATTTCCATGATGAAGAATTACTACCCACTTCTCCTGGATGGGCATTATAGTGACTATTGCTAAGACATTGCATAAAGGACTATCAATTCAAAGTACTATTTTGGGAAAATACAAAATCAATACAATCCCAATGGAACTTATATAATTTTGTAAATACATATAACACTGTCTCTCTAATAAGGGGTTAGTTATTTTACATACAGAAACATAATTTACTGGTAAAGGTCTTGGAAAACTAATACAATTGCTTAATTCGTGACAAAGCAACAGTTCTGTCAAAACATACTGAAAGTTATTTTTTTCTGTAGGAGAGAATCGGGGTGCCTTTCCCCCCTAAATTTATCCCCTTGCAAAAGTTGCCACTGACTTATTTGAGTACCAGAAAAATGCTAACATTTATCTCTCCATAGAATGTAAATATTTTTATGTCTAATTCAGTTCTAATTGTTTTAAATGTGTATGAAGGTGAACCTGGACCTCTACCGTGTCAGAATAATAGCAGCTTTAGCAGGAGAAATTGTATTACAAATCAATTATCGGACAAATTTTACATGGTAAAGGGTTTTAAGAAATTGAACGGAAGCCTTGGGCTTCATTTTTGTGGTTTACAGGTATAACTTGTACAGCTTTTTGAGATTATTCAAAGTGCATTTCAAAATGGGCAACTCAGTATATTTAATATAAACTGAGAACCCAACACTGATTCTGGGCAACATTTAGTCTGCTTATACCTAGAAACTCAAAATGAATTTAGACGATCTGCATATTACTTTACCACTATTTGTTAATTTTGGAATATTTCCCGTGACATAAAACACAAATAGAAATCTACACAAGTAAAGCAAACAAACAATTTCTTTTACATGAAGTATGCTGTGTTGAAAGTTCTTTTCAGTGGCATTTCATGAGTTTGCCTTTTCTGAACCCTGGAAACAGACATTACTCATCTGAGACATAATTATTTCTAATAGGAGGCCAAACTTTGAAAAGTTAAAACTAAGTATGTCTATAGGGTGCCAAAGTCACTTGACACAGGATTATTTTATGACTTAATTTTACTGATATCCGAGTTAAGCTCAGCAAAAAGCAAGTCATATTTCTTGCCAGATTAACATGATATATAGGATGTGTTTAAAAAACCCCTGAAAACAAGTATAGAATTAGAAACGAATGTAAACTTCCTAAACTAACTCAGCTGAGGTAACAGGTAGCCAGTTAAATTGGCTGATTGGGAAACTTATTTCTTCTTTAAAACATACTTGTACCTGAATTGGAAACATCAGCAGTGCATCACAACACTAGAGCATTTTCATGTAATTAAAGCGATGGATGGTGATGTAGATTCTACAGCTTTCATGACATTCATTAGCTGCCCAAATTATTGCTGAGTTTTGATCTGTAAATTATAGGTGTCAAGGAGGCTGTAAAACTATATTCAAATTAAATCAGTAATATGCATAAAGTATTCTGTGTTCACTGCAAATATATTAAATATACAACTCTTATTGAGCATAATTTTCATAAAATTAACCCCCAACAAAATTATAATGCCTTTTGTTGTAATTTTACACCTTTATGTATTTGATAGTACATACGAGTTCAGAAACTTATGAATCTTAAGAAATATTACATGCAAAACGTCTCTGAAAGCAGTTTGCACTTCTAAACAAATAACTGAAATGTTCGGTCAGTAAGTTATTTATGCACTCAACACTGGGGTATTTACAATTAATAATTAAAGAAAAAAATCCAAAATCAGTTCATAATTTAAGTGCAGAGTCTGGGAATCAGTCTTCATTACTAGAATCTGAATCCTCGGATGATGATGATGTACTATCAGAGACCGATGAAGCATCAGCCTTCTCTGAACCCTCATCTGTGCTGTTTTCATTGAGAGGACTTGGTTCAGTACCCCCTTTGTCTTCCTGATCTTTAACTCTGGAATCTTCTTCCTTTACTTCTACAGACTTAGATGAGCCTAAGTCACTGTTTTTGTTTTTCTGTACATCAAAAGTATTGGACTGGGACAAAGTTGGAATATGAAGATTAAGGCCTGGAGTGAGAAGCATCCCTGGGTAAAGTATGTTAGATAGTAACAGTGGGTTAAGAGCTAACGGGTTGGCAGCTGCAGCTGTATTCAATGCAGCGGTGGAGGATGTCGAAGGAGCACTTGACACAGAGTTTTCTCCACCATGCTCTGAACTTTGGCTCTCTGTCCTTTCTTTTTTTCCTTCTAGCTCCTTAGAGTCATTTCCCTTTTTCTCTTCTGTCCCAGATTCTGCAGGCTTTGTCAGGAGTCCTCCCATGCCCAACAGATTTGGTAATCCAGCCATTCCTGACAGTAGCATGGGGAACATAGCAGCCACGTTTTTAGCTTCTCCTCCAGAGGAAAGGCCAGCGGGCATTCCCATCAGCCCTGCAGTTACTTGTAGTGACTGCAAGTTTTGTAGGTTTTGTTGTAAGGCCTGAAGAGTTGTGAGATCCACACCTGGAAGTAATCCATTGGCTAACAAAGGATTGCCTGAAACACTGGTGGCAGATGCAGCTGCTGCTACTGTGGCCTTCGCGATTCCACTTTTAGGCCGTCTCCCCCGCCTGCTTACTTCCTCTCTCACAACGGGACCAGTGAGTATACGTTCATACATACTTTCTGGAAGAAATCCCTGGAAGTAATATATATTCATTAATAATAGCTACGTAAAATAAAATCAATAGCTATTAGCTCATCATATAAATACCCTATTAAATAGAGGTAATTATTTGTAAATTGACTCTATTGATATAGCTCTTTCACTTTCCATTTTATCGTAGGATAAGAGAGTAGAAAGAGGCCATTAGCCTTCCTCCATATCGTCAAACATAAGTTTGTACAATAGTTCTAGAAAGCATAAGGTCCAAACAAATTTTTTAATGGGGGTTCCATAACCCTTACATGTTTTATCTCACCACTTGTTCTAGACGACCAAAGACGTGGCCCCCTTTTCATTGGGAAGAACAATAAAAAAAGGATAGGGGAAGTGAAAGGTGAAGGTTAAAATGACATGCTTCATATGGATTTTTCGACTCTCACTTTGGGAATAAGGGAGACAGAGCCAAGCTGAAAAAGATACTTAAAAGGGGGAAAGAGCACCTGCAGACTGGGAGACCACAGAGTCTAGGAAAAGGAAGAACAAACTATGCTACTTTCATGTAATTCTCCCATGATTTTCTGGTTCATGGAATATTTTATTAATTCTTAATGTAAAACTCAATCTAAGATATAATTGAATGGCATCTAATTTTTTAAATGATGTATTAGTTAGTATTTGTGAAATACTCACAGATTGCTTAACAACATCTCCCCATTCAGGAGCTACTCCATATTCTGAATTTTCTTTTAGAAATCTACATAAATCTTTCAAAGGGGGGGCAAATGCACCTCCAACCTATAAATGAAAAATAGATTGTTAAATACTTAAAACACTATTTAATATGAAACTATTTCTTGTTTTTATTCTGTGTTCTACAGTTTACTTCTTTAAAATACGTACTTTTTGAATCACCTTGAACAATCTTTATGATATTAAAAAGGACCACCACAACCGATACGGATATTGATATACTATATAAACATGTGGTAATGTAAATTTTAAATGGTTTGAGTCCAATAACTGGAATATTACACTGAATAACTACCATTTACTGTGTATTTCGTATGTTGGATAGGCAGCATAGCCTAGTTAAGAGTACACTCTTCGGAGTCAGACTTACGAGCTATGTGAATTTGAGCAAATTAGTAAATCTCTTAGAGCCTCAGTTTTCTGATCTGTAAAATGGGGATAACAATATTTCCCTCATAGGGTTTTATAAAGATAAAGTGAGACAATTCAAGTGCCTTAGCATAATGCCAGGCACATAATAAATGTGAGTTATTCTTATATGCCAAGTATTGTGCTAAGGACTTTAAGTGTATAACTTATTTTAGTTCTCACTACACAATTCTTAGATAATATTATTTCTATTTTTGAAATGAAAGAAATTTATGTAATTTGCCTAAAGTCAGCTAATAAATGTTGGGTCAGTATTCAAACACAGGTCTCAAAAACCCATATTCTTATCTATAATGTATATTGACACCCTGAAGTACTTTGTATGTGAAAAGATAAAACCAACCAATCATAAGTAAATTAAAAAAAAAAAAACACTACATATGATAATTAGTATGACATGGAGACAAAATATTATTTTGAAGTTTAAATTAATATTATATTTGGACAAATGATTTACACTTACCAATTTAATGTCCCTTTGGAGTCTAAAGATATGTCTTAATTCCTTCTTCCATACCCCTTTGAATCAATTAATATTATATCTTGATAGGATATAGATGGAGTTTAAAATGGTCAGTTATATTACCTGTAAATATTCTTATCTAGTATTCTTATATTCTTTACTTAGTTTCTGTAATTTCTGTTGCCTTCTCCTTTTTATTATCTCCTTCATTAAGCTTCAATTTAAACTGGAGGCCCCCTTGGGGGTTTATGGGAATTTAGTAGGTAGATTCTTTTCTTTAGTAACTCATCAATCCGTAAGCCTCTACCCTACAGATTCAAGACAATAAAGAACCCTAACAAATTAAGGGAAATGAACAGGCCCCTTATGAAGTTACAATAATTAAAAATAAAATTTAGAATGCTTAATTTCAAACCTAACAAGTAAAAATCCAAACTGTTTATTTCCTTAAAACTGGCTAAGACAAATTCATTCACGATATTTAGTAAGAACTTTTGGTGTAAGATGAAGTGCAAAGATTTGTAATACAATCTATGCAAGCACATAATTTAAGTAAAATGCTACTAAAATGTCACCTTGTTCTTTCTCTAAGGCATCTATGTTATCACTTTAAAATGCTAACAGAAGCTGAATAAGCTGTCTCTGCAAAATTGGGGGAAAAAATTAGTATTAATTTTAAAGAGTTGGTATATACAATATTAAAACTGCTATTTTAAAAATAGTTTTCTTGGCCAGGCACAGCGGCTCATGTCTGTGATCCCAGCACTTTGGGAGGACGAGCTGGAAGATCACTTGAGGCCAGGAGTTCAAAACCATCCTGGACAACATAGTGAGACCTCGTCTCTACAAAAAGTAATTTTAAAAAATTGGCTGGACAAATGGTGCATGCCGATAGTCCCAGCTACTCAGGAGGTTGAGGTGGGAGGATTGCTTGAGCCCAGGAGTTTGAGGTTGCAGTGAGCTTTGATCGTGCCTCTGTAATCCAGCCTGGGAAACAGAGCAGTACCCTGTCTCTTAAAAAAAAAAAGTTTTCTTCTAATTCTAATATATCTTATGAGAAATTCAAATATTTTTATGTATTTTTATCTTACCAATGAGGGAACTTAACAGAGAGTAAATCAGATCCAAGGAATTAACATGATCTACGTAAGGTATTAATAATTTAGTTTGTGAGCAAAAGAACTCAGAAATTTGATGTTTGTACTGAGGCCACTTTTTCTTTCTTATTTATTTTTTTACTTGCTCATGACAATAACAGTGTATCAAAAATATACATTTGCCCAGCCTGAGCAAGAGCAAGACCCCGTCACTACTAAAAATAGAAAGAAATTATTTGGACAACTAAAAATCTATATATAGAAAAAAAATTAGCCTGGCATGGTGGCGCATGCCTGTAGTCCCAGCTACTTGGGAGGCTGAGGCAGTAGGATTGCTTGAGCCCAGGAGT
>NW_012142746.1:176663-178053 GCF_000956105.1 Propithecus coquereli
AGTTTGAGGTTGCTGTGAGCTAGGCTGACGCCATGGAACTCACTCTAGCCAGGGCAACAGAGTGAGACTCTGTCGCAAAAAAAAAAAAAAAAAAATATATACATTTGCAAAACGGTGTCACAAGTCTTCTGTCACGTACTTTGTGAGGCAAAAGAGACAGATACGAATCCAAATGTAAAACGGTTAGAGCAAACAAAAATTGAGACATATCTGGTTCAGAAACAGACTTCAGAAAAACCTCAACTCTTACAATTTCTCAATCAGTAAAACAAGAAGATAAGCACAAAAGTGCCATTAGTCTACAAGGTACCTTTGTTTAAGACATTTTATTTTCATCCATCAGAAAATTATGTAATATACCGATTTTGACATATTACATAAAGTGACAAGAAGGCCATCTCGTGGAAAAATCCAGTGATAAATATATAAATTTATGATGGCTATGCTATCCCCTTAGATGAGAGTTTCTCAGCCTTTGCACATTTTGGATTGGTATTGCTGGGGTGGGGGGTTTCCTACTGTAGGAAGTGTAGCAACATCTCTGGCTTCTACGCACTAGATGCCAGCGGCATTCTCCCCGAATCACCTCCCTACCCTGCTGGGTTGTGGCTACCCAAAATGTTTCCAAACATTGCCAAATGTCCCCTGATGGGCAAAATCCCCTCTGATGAGTACCACTGCCTTAGGCGCAGTTCTGTTGTGCAAATGTACAACAATATGCAATGGCACTGCTTAGGCACAGATATGTTAAGTGATTTATTTCATTTAATAGTTTACACAATGATGTGGGATTTTAAATTAGAAGGCACAAAATTATAGTCCATCTCTTTACCCACAAATCTGCTAGAGTCAACCCCATGTCCAGGTCTATTAGAAAATACTACTGCATAATGAAATAGTGTTCTAGAGATCTCTTAAATAGTGACTCAATACAAAAAATTAACAACAAATATTTAATTACCTTTCTAGCATTTCTTCTGTTAATCAGTTGAACGCGTTCTTCTCCAGTGAGACTATTAACATCTAATTTGTTGGGGTTTCTGCAACGATGCCTTTTTTGTTTGGGCCTTCCCTCATGAAGCTGCATTCTCTAAAATACATAGACAAAGAAAATAGCTTTAAAATCTTTGTGCAGAATTACTCGAAATATTACAAATGAGCTTATCCAAGTAATTTAATCCTACATTATATAGAAGCATTTACCCTGTTAGTCATTTACACTTTAAAAATATTTAAATTTTTAGGTTTGATGCAATTCCTATCAAAATACCAATGTCGTTTTCCATGGAATTAGAAAAAACATGGATGGGCATGGCTGTAGTTTTGACTCAGGTGGTACAAAGGCAATTTATGTGAACAAAGCGTTTGTACTCCCATAATATTCTGAAAT
>NW_012142746.1:179019-208287 GCF_000956105.1 Propithecus coquereli
CAAAACAGTAAACAGGCAACCTACAGAATGGGAGAAAATATTCACAAGCTACATATCTGACAAAGGACTCATATCCAGAATCTATAAGGAACTCAAACAAATCAAGAAAAAAACAACTCTATTAAAAAGTGGGCAAAAGACACGAATACTTTTCAAAAGAAGAGGAAAAAATGGCCAAAAATCATGAAAAAATGCTCAGTATCACTAATCATCAGGGAAATGCAAATCAAAACCATAATGAGATACCCCTTTACCCCATCACAATGGCCATTATTAAAAAGTAAAAAAGCAATAGCTGTTGGCAAGGATGCAGTAAAAAGAGAATGCTTATACACTGTTGGTGGGAATGTAAATACAACCTCTATGGAAAACAGTACGGAGATTTCTCAAAGAACTAAAAGTAGATCTACCATTCAATCCAGCAAACATCTCACTACTGGGGACTTACTCAAAGGAGAAGTCGTTTTATAAAAAGGACATGTGCACTCAAATGTTCATCGCAGTGCAATTCACAATTGCAAAGATGTGGAGCCAATCTAAGGGCCCATTGACTGAGATAAGTGGATAAAGAAAATGTGGTATATACACACCACGGAATACTACTCAGCCTTGGAAAGGAATTAAATAATGTCTTTTGCAGCAACTTGGATGGAACTGGAGGCCATTATCCTAAGTGAAATAACCCAGGAACAAAAAACCAAACACCGCGTGTTTGGTTATAAGTGGGAGCTAAGCAGTGGGTGTGCATGGTCATACAAAGAGACATAATGGACACTGGAGACTCAGAAGGGGGAGAGTGGAAGGGGGTACAAGATGAAAAATTACCTACTGGGTACAACGTACACTACTCAGGTGACAGGTACACTAAAAGCCTAGACTTCTCCACTATACAATTCATCCACGTAACAAAAATCCATTTGAACCTGCTAAATCTATTAAAATTTAAAAAAATATTTAAACTTTAAATATTTTAATAAGAAGTATTGCATAAATCTTTTCTTCAAATTATGCATTTAAAAAATTTTTCAAGGCCATCACAATGATGGCTCTATATGAGAGTAGGGTCCTTCCATTGGCTCCTGATGAGCAAGACTTTGTTAGTTTTTTTCCTTAAAAGACCATCACATTCCTAGAGTGATACCTGAAGGGGTTATCAATGATGTTGGAGCCATTTCTTTACTTTCTCTTCTGGCAAGTTTCTTTACTTATTGGATAGTTCTTTCTCTTCTGATAAGTTTCTCCAGTAGGTAATTTTTTATCCTGCACCCCTCCCACTCTCCCCCTTCTGAGTCTCCAGTGTCCATTACATCACTTTGATGACCATGCACACCCACTGTTTAGCTCCCACTTGTAAGTGAGAACATGTGGTGTTTGGATTTTTGCTCCTGGGTTATTTCACTTAGGATAATGGCCTCCAGTTCCATCTAAGTTGCTGCAAAAGACATTATTTAATTCCTTTCCAAGGCTGAGGAGTATTCCACGGTATGTATATACCACATTTTCTTTATCCACGTATAAGACTTTCACTGTGCTGTGACAATTTATAATTTATTCTAGTGGCTTTCACTTCTCTTCATCTCACTAAGTGTTTTTGTCATCTTTTCCCATGTAATCCTCACAATACTAAAAGGTATTATTCTTATTTACAAATGGGGAATCAAGGCTCAGATTGGTTATCTTCCTCAAGGTCATACAGCTAACACACTGCAGAGCCAGATTAAGAATTTGTGACTGGCAAACAAACACTCTTTCCAACAAACCACGCTACTAATCTGTACAACTGTTAAGAAAGCAGTGCTTGATGTTTGTAGCTATTTTCAACCAATCAGAACATTTCGAGAAACTCTTCAATATGACATAACCATCCTGCCACAGCCCGAACCTATCCAGCTCACCTTTTCTATTGATTTACTCTTACCCACTCATTCCTCCACATTATCTGGAATGCCAGATTTATTCCATTTTATGAATATGCCTTATAGTTATATTCTCTTTTAACTTTCTTCATAATTCTTTTTTTTTTAAATATTTATTTCTTCTAGGAAAATCATGATTAACTACATGATTCTTCTATAATGCCTAGAATATCCTTCTCTTGTGTTAGCCTGGTCAATGCCCTCTTTTTTCATCCACTAGTAAAATGTCAGCTCTATTTTCTATCTTTCTTTCCTCAGATATTTTACTCTGCTTAAGCAGTGTTAATTGTTCTTACATCTGTTCCCATGACATTTTATACATAACTCTATTATAGTATATTCTACACCATGTTATAATTTAGCTCCAGAGATATGACAATAGAGTGTGAGATCCAAGAAATCATTAATGTAAAATATTATTGGGAAAGCAGAAAAATTATATATTCTTTAGTAGATGGCACAAATACTGCCCTTTAAAAATAGGGTTTTTAAATCTTATAACAAAGTTATACAAAACATTATGATAAAAGGTTATTTGAAGTGAAAATGATGAATGGATATAAAAATTTAAAAAGTTAATAAAGACTCTTTTGCAGTTAAAAAGAGAAAGGTATGAGAATCCTTCCAAGCCTACGGTATAAGTGCCATGAGGGCAAGAACTTCATATTGTTTACTGTTACATCCTCAATCCCTTAAAATGGTAATAGTACATAGTAGTGATACAATAAATGTTGACTAGGTAAATGAATGTTATTTTCTAACACGTTAAATTACAGTGTTAAACTAATGATTCTCATTATTTTAGAACTGAAGTATTTGTTCTGTGACTGCCCATTATATTTAGTGAATACCTCTTCCCTCATAAGAGAATTACTTGGCATTTATTTTTTAAATTTTATTTTATTTTTTGAGATGAGGTCTTGCTGTCACCTAGACTGGAGTGCAGTGACAATCATAGCTCACTGAAGCCTTCAACTCCTGAGCTGAAGGGATCCTTCTGCCTCAGCCTCCCAAAGTGCTAGGATTACAGGCCTGAGCCACCATGCCTTGCCCATTTTCTTTTTTAATCAAAAGGAATTAAATAAAAGCTTGAGAATTTGTGGCATCCTTTGAGTAATCTAAGAATATGAAGGGCAACTAAAAGCCAAGACTCAGGCTCTCTGTTTTAGACTACCAGGTTGTTTCCTGGTGATAACAATAGCAGTATAAAATACTGGACCTAAATATATTAATATATCACAGATACAAAGACCATTCTGGGACTAGAGGTTTTGTATTTCCTTTTCATGAAAAAAATAAGGCAATTAATTTTTTTTCTGTTAATAAATAATCACTTTACCTTTATATAGCACTTTTTAGTTTTCAAAAGATTTTCATTGGCCAGGCGTGGTGGCTCACGCCTGTAATCCTAGCACTTTGGGAGGCCAAGGAGGGAGGATTGCTTGAGGCCAGGAAATTGAGACCAACCTGAACAAGAGTGAAACTCCGTCTCTACAAAAAACAGAAAAACTAGCCAGGCATGGTGTTGTGTGCCTGTAGTCCCAGCTACTTAGAAGGCTGTGATGGGAGGATTACGTGAGCCTAGGAGTTGAAGGCTGCAGTGAGCCATGATCTTGCCACTACACTCTAGCCTGGGTGACAGAGTGAGACCCGGTCTCAATTAAAAGAAAAAACAAGAAAGAAAAAGATTTTCATTTTAAAACCATAGATTCAATAAATGTGTTCAGGGAGCTGGATACTATTCTATGTACAAGGAATTATGTGCTTAGTTCTGGGGCTACAAAGGTCAGTAAGACATAGTCCTTAAGAAGCCCATAGGGTAGCAGACAGCTTCACTTGGGTTACCCATTTAATCTTCATAATGGAGGCAGATAGAACAGGCCTGCTAACTTCATTGTGCGGGGGATGTTTTTTACTCTTTTACACCTTATAAAGTAAGTGATACTGACTCAAAGTTTCATATTAGCATCTGATAGTAAGGTACTGGAAAATCAAATAACAGATTTCCATGAGTGAAAAAGCCATATGCCCATAAGATAGTATTTCAGAGGATAAGGAGAATGCAAATAAAATACAATGATTCTCATCTTTGATTAGTGTAAACTTGTGCGTTGGGAGAGGCATAGGAGGGGTACTCTTATAGCTTGAAGGAAAGCTTAACAGTACTAGTTTGGACTCTGGATTTAATATTTTATTTGCTTTGCAGACTTGGAGTATTTACTTAAAAATTCAGTGTTTTAATTTCTTTGTTTATAAAATAGTTATAACAATGCTATCCTAGTAAGTAATAAAGTTGTTGTGAGTGTTAATGTATGTTAAGTGCTAAGTATAATGGCAGGCATGTAGTTAAGTTTCAGTAAATGCTTACTATGATCGTTATTATTTTCAAATAAATTCCTTGAGAGAAAGGATTAGAAGTTTTATACCTTTGCAACCTTCTTTGAGTCTAACATAGTACTCTATATCAGAGTGATTTTTATTATTAAATAGTTGTTGAATGGACAATGAAAAAATGGAAAATGATACTCTATGATATCATAGGAAAGACAGTAATTATTTTTTCTAATTTTCCTAAATCTTAAGCAGAAAACATATTTAGCATAAGGGGATGAGAATTTATGCTTCATCATTGTAAGTCTGATAAATCATAGAAATAAAATATACCAAGATTTTTAAGGTATCACCTACAGGAATAAAAGCTCCTAAATCTTCCACATAACCTGGGTGCTCCTTAAGCCATTTTTCCAAATCCTTTCTCTTCGGTGCGTCATCTCCTGCAAGTCTTGTCCCATCTTTAAGATTAATAACTGGAACTGGACTTTCGGTATCAGGAATTCCTTGAGGTTGAGTGTAGGATAGTGCTGGATTTATCCCTGTGGAAATCTGCGAGGTGGTTAAGCCTAAAGTAACCTGTAGAAAAACACCAAATGAAATTTTTATTTCCATGCTTTATCATTCTAATTTTGGTTCAATGGAACAATTCTTTTTGAAGAGAAAAAAAGAAATTGTTGCTTAAAATTCTGCTAAATCTTTTAAACTTAAAATTTTCATGAATCTTGGCCAGTGTTGGAATCTGCTGAGATACAACAGAAAACCATACACTTCTAATTTCCTTGTTATTTTTATTCTATCAATACTAAACATTCACAAAGAGCAATATGTGTATTTACTAGGACTGAATTTTGGACCCAAGGATCAGTAGTTTTTAAATACTGCTTTACTTACATGATTAGGTGGTTTATTTTTGTTAAAAAAGAGGATGTCAACACCTTCTACATTCTTCCTCCTTCCTCGCCTTTTTTTGACTATAGGCTGGTTGTCTAGTATCACCCCATTGGCACCAAGGGTTGATTGAACGGAAGTACCTATCAAATTAAAATGCAAAAACAGTGATGTAAATCTAGTTCTTATTTTATATATGTTTAATCAAGCAATTCTCAAATTAAAAACATCGCCCCCACCTCTCATTTAAAAACTTGAAGAACTGTAATCTAGGCCTCTTTCAACTTTTGACTTGTCTTCTAAATTTCTTTCCCATGATATTCACACACCTTCTTTTCCTTCATCTTTTAGAGGAAAAAGCATGAATCTCTCTGGTCCAAGACAAACCTTTCCCCCTTCTTTGAACCCATTAATTCCTACATTTTCTAAAAGCTTGCTTTTAATATTTATCTCTGCTTTTCTTGTGCCAAAGTATCTTTTTTCTACATTAGATTCTTCTTCCAAATGTAAAGATACGGCCTAACTCAAACAAAAAATAAACTTCGGCTGGGCATGGTGGCTCACATCTGTAATCCTAGCATTCTGAGGGTATGAGATAGGAGGATCATTTGAGGTCAGGAGTTTGAGACCAGCCTGAGCAAGAGCTGGACCCCATCTCTATTAAAAAATAGAAAAAATTAGTCAGATGTGGTGGTGGCGGGCCTGTAGTCCCAGCTACTTGGGAGGCTGAGGCAGGAGGATCACTTGCACCCAGGAGTTTCAGGTTGCTGTGACCTATGATGATGCCACTGCACTGCAGCCCAGGTGACAGAGCTCTGTCCCAATGAAAACCTAAAAAAACCTCATTGACCTTTTTATAACCCCCACATTTTTTTTTTTTTTTGAGACAGAGTCTCACTCTTTCCCCGGGCTAGAGTGAGTGCCATGGCGTCAGCCTAGCTCACAGCAACCTCACACTCCTGGGCTCAAGCAATCCTTCTGCCTCAGCCTCCCGAGTAGCTGGGACTACAGGCATGCGCCACCATGCCCGGCTTATTTTTTCTGTATATTTTTAGTTGGCCGATTAATTTATTTTCTATTTTTGGTAGAGACGGGGTCTCGCTCTTGCTCAGGCTGGATTCGAACTCCTCAGCTCAAACAATCCGCCCGTCTCGGCCTCCCAGAGTGCTAGGATTACAGGCGTGAGCCACCGCGCCCGGCCAATATAACCCCCACATTTTGAAAGATTGTTCTCTACTATGTTCCTTTTTTTCACAAGCAACTCATTTCTCAATTTCCCATAGTCCATTCCTGCCCCGGCCTATTTAAGGTATTTTCCTTAAGGTTACCAATAACTTTTTAGTTGTCAAAAACACCCTTCACATGTCTGTAGGCATTCAATAAAAATGTTTATAGGAAGTATGAATGAAACAGCTCCACACATTCATCCTTCTTCCTGATAAATAAATATTTTTTAAGTACCTATGTACTAGGCAGTATGATGGTTCAAAGACAGATAAGACACTGTTCCTTTCCTCAAAGAGTACATAATCTTGAATTCTTTTATTAGAAGAAAATATTATTAAGGGTGAGATTCTTGTTATACGTGCTTGTAATGAGGGACTCATCTTCAATCATTCAAGGAGAATTTATTGAGCAAGTCCTGTTTATACCTGAGTAAGGTGTTGTCCTTTGGCTGGCTGTGTAACCATGTGGAAGTCATTTACCTTACTCACATCTTAGTTTCAAAAGATTGTTTTAATACACATGGTAAGGAAAAACTAATTACAATAATTAAAAACCATTTTTGCATATATGAAAGTACTACAGGAATGGGACATAACACTATGGAAAAAGAGAAGATTTTATTATATTCATATAATGAATTTTATTATAATCAGATTAACAAAATATCACAGATATTTTTTGATATTATACTGTGGTTGTATGAGATGCTGGTGGAGGCAGGTGGTTGGGGTAGGGGGCACATGGGACTTTCCTGTATATTTTTTGTATCTTCCTGTGAATCTATAATTATCTCAAAACAAAAAGTTATAAAAAAAATTAAAAAAAAAAACAAACCCGCACACGTCAAAGAAAAATAAATGGAAAAGAAACCACTAGGAGAAAAAAGATATACCTGAAAGTCACTGTGTACCCCTATCCTCTATTCTACTTTCTTCTTCTCTGTGGTTAGTACTATCCTGAATTAGGTATTTTTCAGTTCCATGCACATTTTAAACTTTTATTCATGTTGATATATAAATCTGAACACTATACAGTTGTTTGTTGCTATGCACAGGGGATTGGTTCCAGGAACCCCACGGATACCAAAATCCAAAGATGCTTAAGTCCTTTCTATAAAATGGTATAGTATTTGCATATAATATATGTACATCCTTCTGTATACTTTAAATCTGCGGACCCAACCCTTGGGTCACAGACTGGTACTGGTCTGTGGCCTGTTAGGAACCAGGCCACACAGGAGGTGAGCACAGGAGGTGAGCGGTGGGCAAGTGAGTGAAGCTTCACCTGTATTTACAGCTGCTCCCCATCACTCCCATCACTGGCTGAGCTCCACCTTCCGTCAGATCGTCAGCAGCATTAGATTATCACAGGAACGCCAACCCTAAACATGCAAGGGATCTGGGTTGCGGCTCCTTATGAGAATCTGATGCCTGATGATCTGAGGGGGAGCTGAGGCAGTGATGCTAGCGCTGGGGAATGGCAGCAAATACAGATTATCATTAGCAGAGAGGTTTGACTGCACAGAGACCATAACAAATCAATTGCTTGCAGACTCACATCAAAACCCTATCAGTGAGTGGCCAGTGACAAGCTGCATCTGGTGGCAGGCTTTAAGTCAGAATCCGACACTTATTTAGTCTGTGTGTGGCCCGCCCATTATTTTATTTACCACTTCCGTCTGCACCTTTTTCCCACACTGCACACTTGTCTCAGTCACAGTTTTGGTGAGCCCATAAGCTAACCCTAGCAAAAATGAGTAAAAAACAAATGTTGCTGGAGAGCTTCTTTGACCCAATGATGAGACAGCAGAAGACTTTAAGACTTCTGCTTACAGAAGATTTTGTTAAATGAAAGCTACATTTAAAAGAAAATATCAAGAATCCTACTTAAATTACGGGTTAATTGCAACAGGTAATTCACATTCTCCAAGCCCACTTTGTATATGTGGCGACCGGCTATCCAACAAAGCCATGAAAACTTTAAAACTGCTTTACCACATGGAGACCAAGCACCCTGCATTAAAAGAAAAGCCTTGGGAGTTTTTCGAAAGACAAAAACATGAACATGAAGAACAGAAGCAATTACTGAAGGCCACCACTTCATCAAATATGTCTGCACTGAGAGCATCATTCTCAGTGGCCAACCGCATTGCTAAAGCTAAGAAGCCGTTTACTGTTGGTGAAGAGTTGATCCTGCCTGCTGCTAAGGACATTGGCCGTGAACTTTTAGGAAAGGGTACAATTTAAAGGTGGCATGTGTTCCCCTTTCGGCCAGCACCATAACTTCATGAAATAGAGGATACCGAGGCACAGTTGTTAGAGAGGATTAATGAGTCACCCTGGTACACAATACAGGCAGATGAGTCTACCACTGTTGACAAGGCCACAAAGCTTGTTTTTGTGCAATATATTTTTCAGGAGGATGTGCGTGAGGGTATGTGCACTTTTGTTGCCAACCAGTACCACACCTGCAGAACTATTCAGGTCTTTGAATGATTACGTGTCAGGAAAACTGAATGGGTCCTTTTGTGTCGATATATGCGCAGATGGAGCCGCTACCATGACTGGACGGCTTTCTGGTTTCACTACTTGGGTCAAGGAGGTCGCTTCTGAATGTGAGTCTACGCACTGTACCATCCATAGAGAAATGCAGGCTAGCCGAAAAATGTCACCTGAACTAAACAACGTTTTGCAGGATGTGATTCACATTATCAGCTACATTGAAGTACATGCCCTTAATTTATGTCTGTTCACATAGCTCCCTGAGGAGCTGGACACAGAACACACACATCTACTCTTACACACAGAAGCGAGATGGCTTTCTAAAGGTAGGTCACTGGCCAGAGTTTTTGAGTTACGAGAGCCACTCCAGAGATTTCTTTTAGAAAAACAGTCACCACTGGCAGCACATTTCAGTGACACAGAATGGGTTGCAAAACTTGCTTACTTGTGTGACATATTCAACCTGCTCAACAAACTCAATCTGTCACTTCAGGGGAGAATGACAACTGTGTTCAAATCGGCAGATAAAGTGGCTGCATTCAAAGTCAAACTGGAATTATGGGGGTGACAAGTGAACATTGGGATTTTTGACATGTTTCCAACATTAGAGATTCTGAAAGAGGCTGAGCCAGGGCTTTCTTTCTCCCAGCTGGTACACGATCACCGATCTCACCTTTTAAAAGAGTTTGAGCATTACTTCACTATCACAAAGGCCCCTGAACTGGGAAGGAACGGATCTGCAACCCATTTGTGAATAAGCCAAGTGAATCAACTTTGTCCCTGCTAGAAGAGGATCAACTGCTTGAGATCACAAATGACGGTGACCTTAAAAGTATGTTGGAGACAACTTCAGATCTCCATACGTTCTGGATTAAAGTCAAGGAAGAATATCCTGAGATTGCCACAAAAGCACTGAAAAACCTGCTTCCATTTCCAGCATCCTGTCTTTGTGAAGCAGGGTTTCTGCTGTGACAGCAACCAAAGGAGGTTACAGAGTGGACTGGACATAAGCAACACACTTCAGGTGTCGCTGTCTCCCATCACCCCCCGATAGGACTAGTTGCAGGAAAACAAGCTCAGGGCTCCCACTGATTCTGCCATATGGTGAGTTGTATAATTATTTCATTATGTATTACAATGCAATAATAATAGAAATAAAGTGCACAGTAAACGTAAAGTGCTTGAATCATCTCCAAACCACCCCCAGCCCCACTGGAAAAACTGTCTTCCAGGAAACTGGTCCTTGGTGCCAAAAAAGTTGGTAATCGCTGCTACAGCACATTTTAGCTATAATAACAATAACTTTCCTAAAACACCACTTTAAAAAGCACCATTCCTTTTCATAAGAACTTCTCATGGCTTCCTATTCCAGATATGAACGAACTGCCTTGCATCAGCTCTATTCTTACATGATCGCTAACCCTCAACCCTGCCCTAGATCTGTTTTTGATGCTTTTCCTAACTTAGATTCTAAGCAAGATCTGATCTTCAACACGCTTTCTCTCCAGCAAAAATTTACATACGAGCTAGGTCAGTCTTACCACAAAACAATACAATTTTCCTGACACCTAGTCTCTAGTTCATGCTCTTCCTTGCCTACCTTCCAGCCCTGAGACCAACCCGATTTTCCAGAAAGGCAACTATTTAATCTTCCTCCTATCAAATCCTTATCAAATTCAATTACATCTCTTCCACAGGACTTTGGCTAAGTGTCTAGACAGTAGTGACTTTCCTCTTTTCTAACATTTGTTAACTATAATGTTCCGTGTAGCAAAATATATTATCTTTTTAATGTATTAACTAATATTTTAATGTGTAAGTCTAGTCTACCAAGCATCTGAAAGGCAGACAGTGTCTTACATTTCTTTTACTTTCCCTTTAATGCCATCTCTGTGCTATCTAAAAAAAGGGAAGTATTTAATATAATTATCTATGGAATTCTTACTGAAGTGTACATTTTTAAATTTTATTTATTTTTTATTTTTTTCTTTTTTTGAGACAGAGTCTCACCGTGTTGCCTGGGTTAGAGTGCCGTGGCGTCATCCTAGCTCACAGCAACCTCAAACTCCTGGGCTCAAGCAATCCTTCTGCCTCAGCCTCCTGAGTAGCTGGGACTACAGGCATGAGCCACCATGCCCGGCTAATTTTTTCTATGTATTTTTAGTTGTCCGATTAATTTCTTTCTAATTTTAGTAGAGACGGGGTCTCGCTCTTGCTCAGGCTGGTTTCGAACTCCTGAGCTCAAACAATCTGCCTGCCTCGGCCTCCCAGAGAGCTAGGATTACAGGCGTGAGCCACCGCGCCTGCCCATTTTTTTAAATTTTAGATATGAACTCTCGCTATGTTGCCCAGGCTGGTTTCAAACCCTGGGCCTCACGTGATCCTCCTGCCTCCGCAATAGCTGGGATTACAGGCATGAGCCACCATGCCCGGTCCAAAGCGTACATTTACAAACATATCCTATTTGGCCAATTCTTTGCTTTAATTATACACTAACCTGACTTATTTCTGAGGGTGACTGTAATAAGCATTACCAATTCATTTTAGGCCAGAATCCAAAATGAAAAATTTAACTTTACTTTATCAAGTCTGTATTGTCATTATCTTAGATGTAACTATAATAACCTTAAAAATAGCTTCTCTTGAATACCTACTAAGTGCTAGATACTGGACTAAGTTTTACAAATGCTACCTCAAATCATCAAAAACAGAACAAAAACATAGATGTATTATTAAGCCCATTTTACAAATGAGTTCAGAAACATTAAGGCACTTGCTAAATGTTACAACAGCTAGAAAATGACAGTTCAACCCCACGTTGCTTGGCTCTGCCATTCTTTATCCACTATTCCAGGTAGTTTCTGGAATGGGTCTTCAGTTTTGTCCTCTTGTTATAATCTATGCTATTTCACTCTCATTCATTAGTAAATTACATTACACCTGGTATCTTTACTCAAGGCTTTCAGATAAAATTCAGGCGGTAATTATACAAGAATAAAAAAGGTGTAACTTTAGGAAAATGAACGATTTCAATAACAGTATCTGTTAAGTATCCAATTCTACAATCTGTGAGTACCTAATTTTAACATCTGTTTAGCATCTAACTCCGTGCGTGCCAAGCACTTTATGAGCCACTTTATATATGTTATTTTATTTAATCTACCCAGCAATGTCACCTCTCTCTTTCCCCACACCCCTGATTTCACAAACAAGAAAAGTAAGGCTCAAAAATGTTAACGGATTTCCCAAAAGTCATGTATGAAGACAGATCCAGATTTCATATTTGCGGTAATTAAGATGGAGAAGATAAAATGCTTAGATAATAATGCTATCTAATATGAATATTTGAGATTTTAAATATTTTGTATAGTTGCAGAATTTGTGTTACAATTGCTACTGAAATTACTTAAAACAGTATTATTTACCAAAGAATTACTTATAGGCGAAGGGTGTACAATCTTCAGCTGTAATAGCAACAAAATGTTCAGATGATAGAAGTATCAATCTCACTTTACAGTGGAGTTCTAAGAGTAAGAGTAGTAGGATTATTATTATTAAGTGCCACTTAGGTTGGGAAAAAGAGCCCACAGCTTATCTTCCCTGTCTGTTCCCATTTTCTGGTGAAGAGAAAGAGCTCCTTAATAATAAAACTATAATTATAAAGCATAGCTTAGGGGATTTATGCTTTAGTAAAGCAGTATAGTTGATTCATATTTGAACTGCATTTCATACATGTCTGAAAGTCTAGTAATTGGAAAATTATACTGAATGGTTAATGGATGCACAAAAGATCAAAGAGATGCTGATGAAGCTGAACTAAATTTGTAATTAAAAGTGGTAATAGCAGCATTTGGAAATAGTGATCAATTGAAGACACCACTTATAATATAGCATTATTTTCCCAAATTGTAGGAATTCCATACGCTGTGTACATGCACACGAGTTTTGAAATGTTTCCAAGTATTGTATTGCAACCAGACTTAATAGAGTAGTGAAATAGAGTCCTTATCCTTATGCATAAGGAAGGTATAATAGAAATTCAAGTCATTCGTCTGCTTTAATTGACAAGCATTTTTGGGAATTAGTATGCTGTGTTCTACACATTAAGACTCAGATGATCTTGAGTATCATTCTCAATTCTTGACATCATACTTAAAGAAAGATGTAGACAAATAAAAATACAATTAGGCCAAGATAAAACAAAAGCAATGTCTAATGTATTCCTCAATGCCTACAGAGCACATAATACATGGCACCAATAAGGTATTTAATAAATATTAGCTGATTGAAATTATCAAAAGCTTAGAAGAAATAGAGATAGTCTGAAGGGGAGATCTAATGATTGCTTTCAAAATGTTAAGATGTATCATGTAGACATAGGACCAAGTTAATCACGTGCTGCTGTTAAAGACAGAACTTCAACCATTGAGAAGAACCTATAGCAGGCAAACTTTACTTTCAAATAAGAAGGTATTTTCTGACAATTAGAGCTGTCCAACAATAAGAAGGATTGTTTATGGCAGTAAGAACGTTGTTCATGCAAGTACGAAGATGTAAGTTCATGCACGAAGATGAAAGATCACTTCTTTTTAGGGATCAAGTCATAAATAATTTCTGTATCCTGTAGATGCATGGACTATACAATCTCTAAGTCTTTCTAAAACTTCTCATTTTAATTACTTCTACCTATCACCATTAATTTGTGATTTATTTATTTTTTGAGACAGGGGTTTGCTCTGTCACCCAGGCTGGAGTGCAGTGGCTTGGTCACATCCCACTGCAACTTTTGATTCCCAGGCTCAAGCGATCCTCCCACCTCAGCCTCCTGAGTAGCTGGGAATACAGGTGCGTGCCACCATGCCTAGCTAATTTTTACATTTTTTGTAGAGATAGGGTCTCGCTATGTTTCCTGGGCTGGTCCTAAACACCTGGCTTCAAGCAGTCTTCCCATCTCAGCTTCCCAAAGTGCCGGGATTACAGGCATGAGCCACAGTGCCTGGCCAGTGATTTAACTTTTTGTTTTAAAATTCATAATATACTTTCCTACTGAAATTCTGTTTGAGCTTTCATCTGTATAGAGCAACTTGATAAAATGATGCTTCCACACTATTCAAGCCCCCAAAACTAACTTCCCTCTGTGCTTTAAAATGTTACATTAAAAGTTCCAATAAATACTTATTAAGATTTAAAATTACATTGATTATTTTACAGACTTAAGAGAGGTCCCGACATTAAAGGAAAAATGAATTTTTACTACAAGAGTTTATAAAAGATTTAGAAATGACAGGGAATATTTCGTAGTAAGACAGTTATTATTTGCATATTCACCTGATACTGGCATAGATTTTGGAAAATTGGCGAGGCTGGACTCGGACGCACTTTGAAGCTCCCGAAGTCGAGTGAGGTATTGCTGCTGCCCCATGGCACCATCTTCACTATCCAATGGTCTTTTCTGAGCAGGCCCTTGCTTTTGAAAGGTCAACTTCAAACCACCTTCCTGTTAAACAAATACCATTATTAAGACAGAAGCTGTTAACAAAAATCTTATTGCAGGATATTAAAAGAATTATTTTACTTAGAAAAAAATGAAGTAAAACCCTTCATACATTAATGAAATTCTCTTCTCATTCATAATTCGACTGAATAAAACATTTTAATCCATTTCAATAATGAATACTAAATTTTCTATCTTAGATGAAAAAATACAGGTACTCTATACACTTTTCTGAGCAAAACAAAGTTTTTCATATGACAAGTACATTGTAACATTTTCAGATTTAGACATACATCTCTATGTACATTATGCATGTGACATTTTGGAGGACAATACCCATATTTTAGACCGTGAATAATCAATTAAGCTTCAAAAATAATTTAAAAAATTAAACATTATTGATAATAGGACATGCTAAATGTTTAAAACATAAAGTATACTGACATACCATTTAAACATTATATAAAAGAACCAAGTAGTTAGAAATTGTCACACTGTTTAAGAAAACATCTTGATCAGAAGAACTATTTCAGAAGCATAAGGAGAGAAAAATATTTAATGATGGTCCCTCTAGTAGAATATTCAAGTTTAATAACCTGGATATCAGAAAGAAAACAATCCAAATACCAGGAAACAAGTACGTGAAGGAAGAAGAGTAAGAGCAGGCAGCCATTTGCAGGAAAAGCATGCTGCACACCGCAATCGCAATCAGGCCCTAGGGCAATAAAAATACACATACGTCTTTGATTTTCACTGTAAACTCCTTTTCTCGTACATGCTTCTTCACCTTTGACATCTGTGTCGACTGATCATGCTCTTCTTTAACACTGGCACCTGGGGGAGTGGGTACACTGGGCTCACTGTATTCTGTAGCTGCTCCAGGACTGTCCAGCAGTTTTGTGGTATAGAAAGAAGCCACTGTGTTAGCATCGTAACTTCTTCTAGCTGAAGGCCACTTTCCTTTCAGAACTGTTTGACAAATACTGTCCAACCGATTGATCATCACACGATCCTGGAAAAGCGTGCAACATCCAAGTATAATTTTAATAAGTAGGCCAGACCTTTGGAGATCAAACAGCCCAAGAACCTTGATGGATTTAACCCTCCATCAAGAGTTTACACCCCAACATATGTGCATGTAGCAAGCATACATATTCTCACATACATATTACAATTCTGTAAGAAGTTATTCAACTACAAATTCCCTTCGATGAAATTCAAAAATATTATACCATAAAGATAGTTTTCTATTCTTTTTATAATTACAAAATACAGTTCCTTATAAAAATCTCAAACAACTTAGAAGTATATAAAAGAGTATCCTCCATTTCCCCATTTCCCAACCTCATTCCTAAAGGTTAAATATTCCTGCACTAGCCTAGTCGCATAATAGAAAAACTGTATTAATCCAATCTTAGCTTCTGCCACTGAATGAATTTTTTCCCCAGGTCACCACTGGCTACAGTAAATTTCTTCAAGGAGACTCAGTTGAAAGCACCTATTTCATAAGCAGGCACTTTAATATTAACTGGAATATAACAGTTCTCTCTCATTCTAAACATTTTAAGGTTATGTTGAGAAGCATACACATTTAAGTAGAACTAATTTACTTGATAATAATAATTTATACTTTTGATGTTAACAACACCAAATGTCATCCTACATTTTACACTGGCCTATTTTTCTATATAATAAGAATATCTACCATTAAAGTGACATAGAAAAGTACTGAAAAATGACCTATCTCAACAAGAAATTACTCCTTTACCTTTGGCCAATACGAGGCTGCCAGCATGTATCCGCCTTGTAAGATACAAGCGGACTCTGGTGTCCCGTTGTTCATCTGAAAACTATCCTGAGTCTCGTCCTGGGTGGTGCTCAGGGACGCAACGCTTTCTTCGTCATAGGCTTTCACGTGGGGGGTACCTTCTGCTAAGAACAATTATAACCACTTTAAAAAGACTACATAAAACAACTCTATGTATACTTTAAAAATCTTATTCAAGTATTCAGAAATATCTGAAAATGAAAAAGTTAGCAGTAAAACCAAATGGTCAAAAAAGGGAAAAAACTCACTGAGAATACAATAAAGCACCCATTATTTTATTATTATTTTTTTTTGAGACAGAGTCCCACTCTGTTGCCCGGGCTAGAGTGTCGTGGCGTCAGCCTAGCTCACAGCAACCTCAAACTCCTGGGCTCAAGCAATCCTCCTGCCTCACCCTCCCGAGTAGCTGGGATTACAGGCATGCGCCACCATGCCCGGCTAATTTTTTCTATATATTTTTAGTTGTCCAATTAATTTCTTTCTATTTTTAGTAGAGACGGGGTCTTGCTCTTGCTCAGGCTGGTTTCAAACTCCTGAGCTCAAACAATCCGCCCGCCTTGGCCTCCCAGAGTGCTAGGAAGCACCCATTATTTTTAAAATGACTCTTGATTGGTAGACTTCACCTGGACTGGGAAGACTACAAATACATGATGGGGATACTATAATTTTCTAAATGAGGTGACTCTGGTGACTCTTAGAACTGGGCATGTTCCTTATGGCAACCCTGAAAGTTATAAGAGATTCTGGTTCCTGTGGGGCACGAGCCACTGCACGCCTGAGTGGCTCCTACACATACTTGATGTTGACTCATTTTCCGACAGCTGAACTGCTTGCTGGACCACTGCAAGAACAGCTGCAGAAGGGGGCCACCTAACACTACTCTGCTGACAAACATTTGTTATTGCTGACAAATGGCCTATCTATGATATTCTTGTTGGGCTGTTTAAGATTCTTGGTGACCGCTATATATTATTATCTTTTATTTGTTTACTGGTCAACCTGTTCCTGCGGAAAATATAATATTAACCTTAAGGCAATCAATCATAAAGAAATAAAGCTATTGTGTAAAATTTCTAGTTCAACTGTCTGATTAATCTATTTTGTAATATCTTGAATACTGAAAAGGGAGTGTGTACCAGTAATTCTAGTTTCCTTCCTTAGTGCTTTCCTAAGAAAATCTGTACACACAGAACTTAAGCTAACAATTTTAAACATGTTTAAGTTATCTGAATCAAGTTCTTTTCATTTTTACTTGAAAAGTTGTCTTAAAAAGCAAAATTACTTTATGCATATACCTCGCTTTTGGACTTCTTCTTCTTCACTGTCACTTTCTTCTGATGAAGATGAGGAGGATGATGAGGAGGAGGAAGAGGAGGATGAGGATGAAGAAGATGCTGAAGAACAAGATGAGGATGAAGAAGAACTAGAGCCTGATCGGGAATGGGAACAAGAAGAGGAGGACGACGAGGAAGAAGATGATCTGGAAGAACAGGATGATCTCTCAGATTCTGAGTCAGAATCAGAACTAGATTCTGATCCTCTTTTGTGGACTCTCTGTTTCTTAGACGCTGGGTTTGGAGTTAGGGGTTCTGTTCTGGCTGCAACCATGCGTCTGTCTGTTTCACCTTTTCCACCAGATTTCTGGTCTCCAGTAGCCTGTGGTAAAACACCATTCTTTGGACTTACAGGCTCAGACTTTATTAGTGTCCTGGTTTCCACAGAAGACATAGATTCTTCTTCAGAAGACTGAGGCTCCTCTTTAAGGTTTTCACTTTTAACTTTTATATCCTCTAGAATAATACCTTTAGCATCAAGGAGCCTAGGTAGAGAGGTAAGAGGAGAAGCAGAAAGTGCTACTTGATATTGCTGTAAAAGTGGGGTAGAAGTCCTTGAATGAGCCATCTTACTTTGACTGTAGTTCCTTTGAGCTGCCATAAATGAGAGTTCAGGATCACGAAGAATGTGATAGTCTGTTCGGCTCACCCCGTGTTTGGCAGCACCAATAAGCAAATCCCTATCATGAGGGCCACATTCCCACCAGACTGGTAAGTCTGGATTTGGATGACAAAGCTTCAAGCGTTCGAACAACTGTGGATGTCGGAGGGCTTGTTCCCGTACTTTCCTTAGAAGTTCAATGCGATACAAAGTCCTAGAAGCACGTTCTTCTGTGATAGGTTGGATAAAAATATTTGGATCCACCAATTCTACATTGAAATAGGACAAGAATATTAATCTCAAAAATTTTCATTTATAAATAAATTATAAATAAACTACTACATATTTAAAGTACTATGACTACTAAATGCACCTCCATGCAATATCATTGTATAGTTCCTATTCCTTAGTATAGAAATACTAAAAAGTATTTCTTTTTAATATTTTTAAATGAAGAGAAATTTAGATCTTAAAAACAAATACTAAAAATCATGTAACCTAAAACACTGGATCTTAATGTAAACCATGAGATTACTTTGGAAGTATATTAATATAAATAGGGATTTTCTTTTAGAAATTTCCTATGAGCTATGCTTTTACTAATACCTGTCTTAATCAAAGAGAAAAACACCTGCTCAAACTCACTTATAAATATAAACTAGAACTGTTAAATGAAACCTCAGAAACAAATGTAAGCTGGCGTATCTCAAACTGCATGAGGTAATAGGGCATTGCACTGAATTCACAGGGGCACCAAGGGCCTTCTTAAATTTCATGGGAAACAGGCATGTCTATCAAACTGCACAAACTACTAGTTTGAAGTAGTTGAGTTTCACCATTAGATCATGCTACCTTCCTTGAGATGTGATTATATCTTTGCAAAGTGGGTTACTGGCACTTGGGAAGTACTCAAAAAAGATATGGGCTTGTCGAAATAATTCAGGGACCAAACTGAGGAACTCCTAATGGCTAAATATGAAACAATTTGAACAATAAATAACAGTAATATTGGATTGTAACCTATAGAATAGATATCCATGAATCTATACTAATATGAATAACTGATTAAAGAGAGAGAAGAAACAGTTTTTCCTTACAGCAGAATTCCACAATAAAAGCTGTTATAGACAAGATTTAGTATGTGATATGTACTAAAATCAATGGGTTAAAGTTTGAGAAAAAAACAGGGTTTGTGAAGCTCCTCAAGATATTATATTTGCTAACACCACAGGAAAAGATACTGATTTTACAGTGGAGAAATGTATCATACTACCTTAACCAAGTGATTAAAGTCATCATCATCAGTCATAAGACGTTACTGATATCATGAACCACATGATATTACATTCTGAGAAGGACACAACATCATTTTTGTGGTACTCTTGCCCAAAATGCATAGCCTAAATCTAAGCACATGAAAACACAAGACAAACTCAAATTGAGGGATATACACCAAGTAAGTAATCAATAGTTTTCAAAGGTATCAAGGTTATAAGAGACAAGGAACAACTGAGAACCCGTTACAGACTGCAGGAGGCTAAGGAGAAAGAGCAACCAAATACAATGTAGGATCTTGGAACAGAAAAAGGACACCAGTAGAAAAACTGGTAAAATTCAAATAGGCATTTGGTTTAGTTAATGACATTGTACTAACATTAATTTCTTGTTCTGATAATTACACTATAATTAATCATGTAAGATTTTAACATTAAGAGAAGCAGAATGAGAGATATATGGAAACTCCCTGTATGTTTTTTGCAACTTTTCTATAAGTCTAAAAGTAGCTCAAAACAAAAAAGTTGGGGAACGGGGGAGGACCATGCAAAAATCAATGTGGAACAGAAAACAAGGGTGGAAGTACCCAGCCTACTTCTGAGATTTGAAAAGCTGTACAGTGCCCAACAGGTACACACATTCGATTTGTAACTGTAGTTATTTAAGAAAGAAGTATTATTTTTTTCTTTCAATATATGTAATTATGTTTTCAAACAATTACTGGACTGTTAGGACATAAATACTTATTAAGTTGTTGGACCTAATTATTAATTAAACAGAACTGTTAGTATTTCTTTTGGCCTTGAGTACTGTGAAAAAAATTACTGAGACATTAAGGGCACTGTGAACTGACGAAGTCTTGGCATCTCTAAATAAAATCTCACTCACGTGTCTTTACAAAGCATTAATATGAAATTTATTTTAGTATGAGATAAAAGCAGAAAATAATATTCTTTGAGATACACCGATTATTGACCCATTTGTTTTACATTCAATTAATGAGATGTGAATAACGTCATTAGAGATATGAATAATGTTATTGAACAAATAAAACAATGGGCAGAAATATCCATGCAATGCACGTGTGCCTGCACTGGGTTACAAGGGATGTCCAGCACACATTTCACTTAAACATTGAGGGTCTGTGTTCTTTCTGCAAATTGGACCATGTCTCATTATTATAAAAGAGCACTTTACCTAGAATTGTTTTCTCAATTTATGTAACATAGAGATAAATTTTTCTTAGTCATTAAATAGTCTCCAAAGCACATTTGCACTTAATAAAACAAGCTGATATTAGGTAGCAACTGCTGCCTTCTAGCTTGAGTGATGTGCACATTTTTAAATGCTATAATTACATGCTTCTTTAGGGTGATACGGTTTCTCTTTTGTTTCTAAAATACCTATATGAATCTTCCTTTATTTTTAAACAAAACTTGTTAGCATTATGTGTCTAATTAACTGGAGGCAGGATGGGAACAAACATGTTTAAACAGTTCTTTACAAAGAGACAAACAAAAGTTGAATTATCTTTTTTTTTGAGACAGAGTCTCACTCTGTTGCCCTGGCTAGAGTGGAGTGGCGTCATCATAGCTCACAGCAACCTCAAACTCCTGGGCACAAGCGATCCTCCTGCTTCAGCCTCCTGCGTAGCTGGGACTCAGTAGCTGGCGCACGCCACGATGCCTGGCTACTTTTCTATTTTTAGTAGAGATGGGGTCTCGCTCTTGCTCAGGTTGGTCTCAAACTCCTGAGCTCAAGCAATCCTCCTGCCTTAGCCTCCCACAGTGCTAGGATTATAGGCGTGAGCTACCATGTCTGGCCTGAATTATCTTTTAAAAACAATGAAAATGACAAGCTTTTTGTCTTCTAATATGCATTTAAAAATAATGTTACCATAACACACTTCTTTTAACAAAGCCTGGCTTTGTGGGTTTCTGGCTTGTAGATCTAAGCAAATTTTTACAGAGGGGATTTCCAGAGTGGCATCCGCTGTGAGACAAGCAACATCACTTGCTGTGTGCTCTCCATTAGATGGAAGTACTGGATGGGGAAGTCCAGGATCAACTGTAAGCTGGAAGCTTCTTTCTCTCTTCAAACTGCTTATCCAGTGCCAAAGGCAGGACCTGGTAGAACCCCTCTATGCTGGTGGTGGGTGCCCCTGGATATACAGTGTGTGAGCCAAAGAGGGAGTTTCCTCAGGACCTGGTTGCTCAGGCCTTCAGGTCTGAATTCTTTGAAATTTCCCTCAAAAGGAAGCTCAATTTTGACATGTTGTTTTCAATGAATCCGATCATCTCCAGCTCTCAGAGGGTCAACAGCTGCTAATGGGGGTATATGATCTGTTCTTCCAAACAAGAAAGGTATATTTTGAAGACGGCTGTCTCAGAGGGTGGCCTGATGTGCTGCTAGATGTCAGCCCTGTCCACAAAGGCCGCGTCAACCTTCTCAGGGATGTTAGAAGTAGCTGGAATCACTACATTGGAATGCCTTTTAATCTGGTCAATTTGGGTCAAGACTGCATTGCCCATGCCAACGTTATCTGGTAACTTGGTTCTCACCCTGTAGGCATTATGGACAGCTATGAGGCTCTCCACCTCATCAATCAGCACAAACACCAGAGCCATCTTTATCACCAATCAAATATGAATCTTCTGGACCTCCTTAGTTACTAGCTTGCCACCCTCAGAAAACCACTTAGAAAAGAGGCTGTGACTATTTATTTCAATTAATTGGCCATACTGCTTGAAAGTCTAATGGTCAATTTCTGGGCTAATGCTTTACACAGGGATGTTTTTCCAGTTCCTGAAGAACTGTGTTGTAGCAGCACCACCTGGTTCTAGGTGGTGAAGTTGCTGTGAACATTCTTGTCTGAAACAGTAAGGTTGTCATCACATAACCAAGGAGGTGTGATTTGACCTCCACATCACACATTAGGCTGTCCCAAAGCCTAATGGAATTCAGCTGCAGACAGAATCCAGTGATTTGCTGCAATTATATTTTCTGTCTCTTTCTCCGAATTTTCACTGCTGGGGCCTATTTCATTCAGCTGAAAGAAGTGAAATGCAATAGTGCACGCATTCAATAGGCTATGGGTCCGTAATCTTTACTTCAGTGTCAACGATAGACACAGACTGCACATTTCTGGTCAGAAAGGTTCAAACTCGGTCCATGTGTAATCACCAAACACAATATGATGTCTGTTGAGTAGCTTTCTAACACTCAACTTTATGCCTTGTTTGCAGTGTTGTCTCTGCGCCGATGCACCTGTTGGCGACTTGGCCATACAGGGTAGCATCTGTTTCTGGTTACCCGCAGCCTCCTCCAGTGGGGACCCGACCTGAGCAACACTGTCACTGCCCCCACTCTGAATCTCCTCACTCACATTTCTAATAAGGAAGCCCTACCTTTCAACGATTATTTAGTAATTAATCCTTTCCCCTTTAAAACTAGAATCAAAAGTGATGAATTTATTCACATCTCTATATTGGTGATGGGAATTAAGAAAATTAAAAAAAAAAAGAAACGAGGGCCTCTCGACAACCACAAATAACAAAAGATGCAATACTTCGTTTATTTGTCTTCTTAACCCCATTTATAGTATTTCAACAGACCTGAAAGCAGACAGAAACCTACCCCAAATTACCTGGTATCTGGGTAATTAAGTGATTGGCTACTCTATTCAGTGTACTGACAACAAATCTGTTAGTAAATAAAATTAAAACAAGTAAAGAAAATCATGTGGAATTTAAGTCCTTTATAAACCACTTATCTTTTTACTACAAAATAGGAATAGGAGGCCACTGGGTTTAACAGTCAGCAATCATATTCAACTAAGAATGGAGCCAACTTATAATAGCTTATAACAGCATTACCAGGAGGAATTGCTGACAGGATGAGCTATTTCTCTGGGCTTCGAAGACAATGAAATTCATCCCAGAACAGTTCCTTAGCTGAGTTGCAACACCATGTCTGATTAGTTGTCTTTTTTGAAGATGGCCCTAGGTGGAGATCTTTTCTAGAAAATTCTTTAAAATGTCTTCTGAGTGGGGGCCTCATAACTTGCAAAATTATTCAGGTAATTAATCCCTCTAGCACAATCCTCATGAGATGGACTCAAAATATAGGTTAGTTCTGTTTACCAAAACCAGTCTTTTATCTTCCATGTGCTCCTAATCATAAATCTACACTAAACACTAGCTATTTTCTTAAAACTCAGTGGGTACCTTTATTCTCTTTAGGTCTCATTTTAACAGCAGAATTAAAGAATAGGGGATCTTTAGGCATAGTTTGTTTACAATTCTAAAAAATTGCTGGAAAGTTGAATTAGATCATATTGAAATTTCACATAAAAGAGATAAATTGGAAATTTCTGAATTTTAGTAATTTTGCTTCTTTTACTGAACCAAGAAAAAAAGAATTTCTTACATACCTTCTTTGGAAGGAAGACGACAAACCCTCCGACACATGGACATGAATGCATACAAATATTTTTCCAAACTATCATCAGTTTTCTTATGCAGCCTAGCCATAGCTCTAAATTTTGTCCAATCAAATTGGCCTCTGTCAGGGTCAAACACTACTCCAAATGTAGATACGACCCTGTAAAAGTCAGCTTCTTCTCTTCTCGTCCATCTATTTTGAATCAGATGAAGGAGAAAACCACATTAGTCACTAAAATGAATATTTATTAATACTGAATATAATGACTAGGATACAAACCCAAAACATTTCAAGTACCTAAAACTTTAAAGGGCTAAATATAAGGTTATTGCTTTGTAAATACATTTTACATGCTAGTTGACTCATCTATCCAACCATACTTCTGTTAGTATATACTGTTCCTTCAGACAATGATAGTTTTTTGCATTTTTACTATGTGAGAAAATATGCACAGCGAACATACAAGATTATATAAGATAACCCTGCCCTTCATGAAAAAAGACAAAAATATTTTCAAATACATTTACAGTATTAGGTAGTATTTTATTGCTATATGAGAATTATAGAAACCAAAGATTTTAGGAGAGCACAGAAGACGGAAGGATCAGTTCAGACTTGAGCAATCAAGAAAGGCATCACAGAGTAAATGGCATTTCAGATGGGACAAGGCTAAGGTTAGGGAGGGGATGCTAGGAAGAGAGCACAGAATAAGTGAACAGAAGTACTCTGCATTTTGGGGGGATGATGAGTATTCCAGATTGACAAGAATATGGCTCATACTGGAGACAAAGTGAGAGAAGGTTTGGGTCAGATTATGAAATGTTCCAATTGCTAATCATTCAGTAATCTCTCTTCAGGTGAAAGCTCTTGATTTTAAGAGGGTAATATTAGTATCATACACCATAGATCTCCAAACCTCAGTCTGTTTGTAGAAACTTTTCCTTGCTTAACTTATAGGATTGTTGTGTAAATGGGAAAAAGCATATGGGAAAGACCTTTGAAAAGTGTCAATAGGCCATTTTTATCATAGTGATACACTAAGAAGATTAATGTAATGATGTTGTAAAAAATAGCCTGGGAAACCAGTAAAGTTTAAATTAAACCTTCAGTGATAACAATAAAAATGGAAAAGATTTAATTGAAATTACACAGGACACATAAAAAAATACGACACAGTGCTTACCATAAAAGTATTTAGAACTTAGAAAGACAAGATATAGAAAAGATGAATGTCATTACAATATCTTACCTCATTGTGACAAATGAATAGGTTTTTAGATAACTCACTGTATGAGTAAAGAAAATGGAGGGAACACTGAGCTTGATTGGTTAAAAAAATGAATACAGGAAATGGGCCAGGTGGCTAACAGGTAGGAAGAAGAGTATTCTAGGTGGTGGGAACAACATAAGCTAGGGTATTGAGTTAAGAATAAGTAGGACATTCTGGCTGAGGGAATAGTAGCAGATAAAGTTAGAAATGCATGCTAAAACCTAAACTGAAGAACTTAGGTACCTAAGACTTTATAACTGCACTAAATAACGAGTCATCATTGAATGCCATGATAAAACTAGTATTTTAGGAAGATTAATCCAGATTTGACAGACTGAGAGAAAATGTATGTAGTACATTAAAGATAGCCACAAATTCTTTTCCACTATTCCCCTTAAGAGATGGAATCTATTTCCCTTTCCCTTAAATCTGGGCTGGCCTTGTGACTTTTTCTGACCAACAGTCAGTGGCAGAAGTGACACTTCGTAACTGCTGGGACTGGGCCTCAAGAAATCTGCAGCTTCTGCCTTTGCTGTTTGGAATGATCCCTCTTGGAATCTGAGCTCCTAGCTGGCAGTTAGCGCTAACTGCAAGCCATGTGAGGGAGGCTACTTTGAGTCTTCCAGCTATCTCAGAAATCCAGCCAACAGCACATAAAACAGAAGAACCACCTGGTCAACTCACAGAATCAAGAGAAATAAAAATTAACGCTGTTTTAAGTCATTGTGTTTTGGGGTGGTTTGTTACATAACAATAGATAACTGAAACAGTGTATTTACACAGGTAGTATTATTTGAAAATTATGGCTAGGATAGCTAAAATCATAAGTTTCAGACTAACTAAATCCTGGCCACAATCAATGTGCAGCAAATGAACAATGATTTATCTTCCAGAAAACATCCAAGGACTCAGGTTTAACAAAGAGGCCAGGTTATTGCTAACATGCTATTCTTTTCCATGTACTCTATCCTTTTTAAGAAGTTAAAGCTCATAAGATGAGAGCAGTTTGCCGGTCTTCTTAACAATCTCTTGCAATTTGTTGCCTTTCACATCACTAGTTCTAGGGTTCATCTTCCGCATAAAGCAGAGTTGGACTTGCCTTCCACACATTCTTCTATCTCATAAATGTCTTAATGTAAAATATAATAGAATGGAATTTATTTCATATATTTTAAACTTCTGTTCTACTGATAATTCAATTCTTGAGTTTGCTCTGCACCTTCCTTTCTTAATATTTCAACATGACAAAGAACGACTAAAGTATGGCTAATAACTATAAGATGCAATAATCTTCATAAGTTTTACCATATTTATGCATACATAAGTGTGTAAGTATATGTGTTTGTGTGCACAAAGCACACATGAGTTGGTACTTCTCTACGTTTACGTTTTTCACAAAGCATGATAATCACACTCTGACAGTCTTTAGAATGAATGACTATATTTAGATACTATTGATAGATATTAAAAATATATCTAAATATCTATTGTCTTACCTCTGCTGTCTTTCTATCTTGGCTGCCATTTTAGGATTTAGAGTGGCTTCTTCGTAAAGAGGCTGCATTACACTGGCAGGCACTGAGAAAGTTGGTTGTATCTGCTGAGTTTGCCTGTTTTTATTAGTACGCTGATATGCGGTGATGAGACGCCTCAAACGTGTGGTTAAAGCTGACTGAGTAGGCCAATAAATTTTATCACCCTCCATCAGCTGACCATCTATATTTAAATAAATTCATGTTAATAATAATTTTTAAAACTAAAGAGATACTGTATGAAGCTCACAAAAGTAGCTAAATTTCTCTAATTTAAAACCTTTTTCTTCGATCTGATTATGTGGGATAAAAACAACCAAATTTCTCATCATAAAAGAATTTTTTATTTTAATTACAGCTCTAGAAAACATAACAAACTTTAAAGGCAGTTCAAAGTAAGTAGGACACAGTGGAATAAACAGCCACAGTATTATCTATTGAAAGGGAATTTCACTTGCACAGAAAATACAACTTTTAGATTTCCAGGTCTGATACATCACACTGGCTGGCAAAAACTCAATACTTGAACTTAAATGAATTAAAAATCAAACTGAATCAATGAGAAGTTAAATACTGTAAACTCTTCTAACTGAGGCCTTCTGTATTAAATTTATCTCCACTTAATTATAATCAAAACATTTCTGACATCATTAGGAAGAAACACATATTTTAAAAATTGATCTCATAGATCATTACAACATGAGTTTACAATACTTTAGCAGTAAAGAAGTAAATGCAATTTACCTCCATCTGCTATAACAAGATCTCCTGGTGAGGAAACATCATCCTTTTAAAAGAAAATAGAAATTTGTCACAGGGTAAGTGGGTGAAGATACGTATAAAAGGAAAAGAGAATCAAACTTCTTTATAATAGAGAACATTTTTGCAATGAAATTTTAAATAATTTAGCAAAAATAAAACTTAATTGCTTATTCTCCATTCTCACCCTTTCACACTTCTCTATCAAGTTTGAAACTTAGACCAGTCATTATTTACTAAAATTATTTCCTTTTCTATGATACTTGTAAGCCAGTTTCTCTTCCTCCAACCTTCCTCTAAATGTGAGTATGCTCTAGGTTTTACTGTTAACCAAGTGTGTTTTTTTCTTTCTTTTATCAACTCTCAGATAATTTATTTTCATGTCTGGCTATTAGGCAACCTACAAATCTTTTCTTTTTCAGCCTTAAACAGTTTGCTTGTCCTGTAGAATCAGTTTTTATCTGTCAACAGAGCATCTTCAATTAGGAACTGTAACATTATTTTATATTCGTAAGTTTGGCAATTTTATTTCAATGACTACTAGTTTCTATTGCTGTTTTTAAAAAGCCTGAAGTTAGAATTATCCTAATTCCTTTTTAGGTAGGTCTTTTTCTTCAGTTGCTTGTATTATCATCTATTTTTTGGTGTATCTGCAATTCACCAGGATGTTTCTTGGAGTGGATTTAGTTTTATTTTATCCTGCCAAGGTGTATTTTTTGAATCTGAGGTTTCATGTTTTTCATAATGTCTGAAAAATTCTCAGCTAATACCTCTTCAAAGTGCATCTCCCTTATTCTCTGCAGTCTCTTCTTCTAGAACACCTATTAGATATATGTAAGACATTATCACGCTATCCTCCTTGTTTCTAAATTTTATATATATATATATATATATATATATATTCCATTGTATAGGTTATTGATTTATTGCCCCTCTGTTCCAAATTTATTACCTCTCAAACCTTTTGCCTGCTCTAAGGAAAACGATCTGAGCTCTTCACATATTTTTTCCTCTGACAGTCAGTGTGATGTTAAGCTTTGTCAGTAGAGGACGCTGGAGAGACACTGCAGGAGGAAAGGGGTTTGCATTCCTGGTTCTGGTGAGCTCCTCCGCTGCTCAGCTCCCACAGCATGGCTGCTTCTCCAGTGCCCAGGCTCCTGCCATTCCAGCAGCTTCTTTAGCACTCACTGGCCAGGAGCTTTTCCCAGAAACCTCCCCCTTGGGCAGTTTTGTAATGGAGTGCTTCCAGTAAGACACTTTCCCAGGAAAAGCTTCCTTGGCAACCTTAGAGGGCAGATTTCCGGCATGTTCCAGAGGGTGTATGTTCAGTGAGTTGTACCGGTGTGGGAGCACAGCAACTCTTCTGTCATCCAGTGAGACACGGCTATGTCCTCCCAGTAAAGTCTGGAATTTGGCCGTGGTAAGGATGGGGCTCTTCCTTGAGTGCTCTACCTGGGCCCTAAGAGTGGTGGATGCTCCTTTTATATGCTTCTCCTATATTCGTTAGCGTTCTCTTTACTTTTTACTAGCCAATCACTCATTTCTCCAATCTCCCATTATAATTAATAATTCTTTACATTGTGATTTCTCTCTCCTGATTTGCCCAAACTCATCCATCATGCTACGCTATAGATAATTTCCTTATATTGTCTTCCAAATCATTTCTTCTCTCATGAACTGTGTTTAATCTGCTTCTCCAGCAGAATGTTTAAGCTATTTATTTATTTTTAAATGTCAATAAATAAATGTATTTTCCATTTTTAAAGTTACATATAATTCTTTTTCATGTCTTCCTAGTCTTTTATTTTATTTATTGATTTTTTTGAGACAGAGTCTCACTCTTTTTGCCCAGGCTAGAGTGCCATG
>NW_012142746.1:209063-212762 GCF_000956105.1 Propithecus coquereli
TTTTGGATTTTTGACTTCATTGTATGTAGGGCTTCGTTTTTAGGACTCATGCATAGTCTGAACTGAATTTTTTTCTTCCAGAGTTCTTTTTCTTTTCCCTTTTTGTTTCTACCAGGCACCTCAGGGATATTACCAGCCAAGGACTGACTCCTTTTTATACTACAATGAGGGCTCCTGGACCACGGAGATGAAATAAAAGAATCAAACCATGAACTCAAGAGAAGGCAGGCCTATGGTTATAAATTCTCAGGGAAGACAATACTTTTCCTACCCAGAGCCCATGATGAGATAAATTTTCTTGTTATTTCCCTGTGCTGTCAGAAAGTACTGGCCTTTGAGAGCCCTAACCTTACACAGGATTTGAGTTCTCACTGCCCACACACTGGAGTGAGCCTTGTCTCCTGTCCTCATACAGGCATCAATATCCAAGCCTCTTAGCTACCAAGACCAGCAAACCCTACCTGACAGCTATAGCAGCATCTGGTCTTTTACCATGCTCTCATAAATATTATAGAAATTCCTCATCTCCTTTAACATCCTTTTCCCCACTCCACAGATTATTTTCTGTATTTTCATCCAACTCTTCTTCCTTTTGACATTCTATAAACAGAGCACTTAGAACTATGCTTTGGCAGCTCAGAATTCTTCTAGGCTCTACCCTCTATTTCAAAGCTCTTCCTATAGGTACAGGCTCTGTCTCTTGCTGTGTATCTTTAGTATCTAGTTCTCACTCTGCTTTGGGAGTTTGCCCCAGGACACTGTCTTTCTTATCTCTAAGAAGTGTAGCATGTGGGCAAGCCCCACTCCATCCACATGTCCAAATCAGCCTCCACCTTATCTAGAGATCAGCAGAATTTCTGCATGATTATTTGTGATGTTTGGCAACCCACTGATCACTTACCTAGCTAATCTGATGAACAGAAGAATTATATGTAATAAAAAGGAAAAACATACAAAAACAAACAAAAGAAACCAAAGAATACCTAAAATCGAGGATTTAAGAATATGATCCAAAGCATACCTCTATATCATCTTTGAAGATGGCTGGGGCAGGTTTGTATTCTGGATCTTCCACATCCCTGGTAAAACACCAACAAATGCTATCATTATTGTTAAATAGACTTAAACCTCTTGACAGGACAAACAAATGGATTTTTGTTGGAGGAATTTTTTAGTTTGTTTTAAAGGTCAGACTGAAGTCTCTGTTTTCTAGCCAGAGAAGCCCAAACCACAGCATAAAGGCTGTTACATAATAAGTAAGAAGAAAGCTAGTTCTAACGTACCCTTACTCCCAAGTTTACTTTTAAATGTGTTATTATTAACCTCAACATGTGTCTTACTTTTTTCTTTTGGTAAGGAAAGGAAGATTATATAAGGCCTTAAATCAGGTACAGATGGCCTTCCGTATCAGTGGGTTTCACATCCATGAATTCAATCAACTGCAGATCAAAAATATTAGAAAAAAATTGTGTCTGTACTAAACATGTACAGATTTTTCTTGTCATTATTCCCTAAACAATTTACATAACAACTACTTAAATAGTATTTACATTGTATTTGGTATTATAAGTAATTTAAAGTATACAGGAGGATATGCATAGGTTATATGCAAATACGATGCCATTTTATATAAGGGACTGGAGCATCCCGAATGTTGGTATCTGCAGGAGGTTCCGGAACCAATTCCCCAGATACCAAAGGATGAATATATAATGAAGAACATCACATTTCTCAACTGTAATATCTTTTCCTTTCTTTTTCCCTTGATGCCCCTAGAATTTTACAAACTTAATGGCCATGATATACTTGCTGAATGAAAAAATTAAGAACTCATCAAAAGAACACATGTGGGGCAGGTCCAGTCTCTTCCTTGATCACACTCTATTGGATAAGCACTAACTTATTAGGGTATCATTAGCTTTTTCAGATTGTAAACTCCAATTCTCTTTTGCTACATCATTTAGAGATAAACACCACTGACATAGAATATGCTGATGTTGAATAGAAAACAGAGAAATATGAAGAATTCACGTCTCCGAAATGTGCATACCCGTCCATATAATCATTTGCTCTCTGTTCCGCAGCAACCGCCTTGTCATCAGGTTTCCCCACTCTTTCCAAGAAGCATAATGCTGGGTCTGCTCGAATAGTGTTGTATTTTTCATAACCTGGAAGCATCACCAATTACAAAAGTAAAAAGGGTAAAAAGAAGAAAGGTATATAAACATAAACATTCCTTGTATTTATGGTGCATGATATTCCTGGACTAAAGGGACCATATATTAAAATGACACAGGTTAAGTATGTTTTCTAGAAATTATCACAAATATTACATTATCTGGTAATATGTATCTATAAAAATTTACATTAAATTTATCAGTTAATATGAAAAATAGGATAACCTGTTCATACACACACACTCTCACACACACACACACATTTCACATAAGAACTCTTCCTGGGAGAGGACGTTGTGTGAGACTTACCTTCAGGAGATGAGGGTTACATACGCTACTCTCTCATGAGGAAATGTAGTGACTGACAGACATAGTTTGCTAAGTGCATGCTTTTAATGCTGTACGTATAACACAGCTGTTAATGGAATAAAGTTCTAAGTGGAAATCAACAGACTGAGAACTAGCTGAATTGCATTATACATAGAAGGGGATCTCACCTACCTTACTTCTTACTTACCATGTTTAAAAACTCCAATAAGGAGTGACTTATCAGCATCAAAGTCCCACCACTCGGCAGGAACTTCTGAGTGGTCTGGTTCTGGTACCCAAACATCAATGTCACTTAAAAAAAATTGATATAGCATTATGAATTATTACAAATGAGTTAAAAAGGCGGCAAAATTTTATCTAGTTTTTAAAGCATTGTGGCTTTTAGGAAAAAGAGGTTAGGATTTTATTTCATTAATTTAAAAAAATTTTCCGTAATTATCAGCAATTAAAATTGTAAAATTGCACAATTACAACAAAGATATCATAGAATGAACTAATATTGTTAAGCTGAACAGAAGAAGTAAGTTTCAACAAAAGTTTACTATACAATTCTCTTGAAGACTCTTATTCTTTCCACTTATTTCCTTTACTTATAGACAAAGGGTTCTATTGGAAAGCAGAGACTTATGTCGGACAACAACTTGGCAAAAATCATCTGGTTCAGATATTTCATTGTGCATATGATGACACTGAGGCCCTACAAGGGTAAATGAATCACTTCAGGCTGCAAAACCAGTAATGCCTCCTCTAGACTACTACTGCTAAGAAAATCACACTGAAAATGGCAAAGTTTCATTCATAAGGTGATTAAAAGACTCCCAGTGCTATTATTATGCTATATATAAATAATACCATGCCATAAAATAACATAATGGAGTACTAAAAACTAAAATAACAAATCCATAATGCTTTGGTAATTTGGCTGTTTTTATGAGTAAGAAATAACTATAGCACTGGCAATTTTGCAAACATAATATTCTTTTTCTTTGTTCATCACTTGAAATTATTTTCCCAGAAACCTTTTGCAAGTAGTATCTCTAAAGAGATAAAGATGTCATGTATAGAAGGACCGAAATATTCACTTTTTTACCATAGTGATTTAAGCCATTGTCTCCTTTAGCCTAGCACATAGTTAATGTCTGATAATGATTAGCAAGTATCATTCGTTTATATATATATATATATATATATA
>NW_012142746.1:213257-216337 GCF_000956105.1 Propithecus coquereli
AATGAATAAGAATTCACTTTTTATTTTTCACAAATGTTTTGCTAGCAGAAAGTTTTTAACCCAAGGAATCTGAGGATGTGGATGAAGAGATCTTTCTTTAGATTCCTAAAGTAATTTGTAAGCACTTTAAATGAACACCTTATTTTATGTAATTTTGCTTTAAAACAAAAACGTTACAATTGACATATCTTTAGCTTAGTGCAGAAAAACAGAAAAAGGAAGAACGATTTTTTGTGATACAGCAAAGTTGGAAAAGAAAGATGAAGAGAAATACAGTTAACGGAAATATTTTTGAATGAATTCCTAACTAGAACTAAACAAACCATTAGCACTGAAAGATAACAGAAAGAGGAAAGAACGTTGGAGATAGAATCCCAGGAGGGGAAAAAAGTGGGTCAGATAATTCCCTTTGCCAACCACCAGGTGGCACTCAAAGCTCAAAACACTGATTATCATCTGAGGCAGACTGTTTTCCTGCCTGTAAAGAGGAAAAGGCAAGCAGTACATAATTCATGGTTCAAATGTAAGTGCCACATGCACATTAGGTGTTTGTGAACTGCTAGGGAAAAGGATATATAATAAGCTAGATGTGTACTGTTGTTGATTTCTGTTTTTAAAGACTTAGCTCATGTGCCATCTCCTACATAAAGCCTCCTTTGACTTCCCCAGACTAGAACATTCATTCGAAAGACTTAAACAGCACTCACTATGTGCCAATGATGGCAATAGTACATTAAGACAGACAAGCCCCTGCCCTGCAATAATATGTGACCGGTGCTGTGACAGTGTACGACAGTGTACTCTGTATGCACCTAACCCAGACTTGAGAGGTCACTAAAGTCTGAGTCAATGTTGGTTGAGCGAGAGTGGGGAGAGGACGGAGGGAAAGGGGAAAGAAAATATTCCAGCAAGAATTCAAAGAACTGGCAGCAAGACTAATTAATCACAGCACATTTGAGAAATATGGATCTTAAGTTCATGAGAGAGGCGAGGGATGGAGATAGGGATTTGCAAACCATCAACACACAGACAAAAATTGAAGCCACAGCGATAAGAACATGCAAGAGTAAGTGACAAGAAGAAAGGGCCCACGTGAATACTCTTCAACATTTAAGAGAGGGAGAAAAGGAGCCTGAAAATCAGCAAGCGGAAAGCTAAAAAGAAAAACCATAGGAGAACGGTATCACAGCAGCATTTTAAAAGGAATTGGTCCACAAAGGTAAAGTGAGTAAACATGACGTTGCAGCCATCATATCAGAGTGGGTGGTGGAGTGAGGAGACAGAAGCTGCACTCTAGCGCAGCCAACAGAGGAGGAGGGAAGAGAAAGGAGACGGCAAACAGATAGATAAGTAAGTGAGGCTGTGAAATCAAGGAGAGGAACAACATGGTAGTTTGAGGGGATACTGGGTCCACGGGTGTCAAGTGTCTGTGTGAGTGCGTACATTGAGATGAGGGAGATGCAAACGCGTTAAAATCCAAACGAGAAGCCAGAAGGGAGAGATCAATGACGGAGGAAAGGAAGGGATAACCCACCAAAGGCAGTCCCTGGGAAATCACAAGCAGGGCAGATGCAGTCAGGCCAAGGGAAAGGAGTCAATTAATCGACAAGTATTTACTGAGTGCTTAATATGTCCCCTACTCTAGGTGCTGAGAATACAATGGTCAGTAAGGCAGGTGGCACACTTAACTTCAAGCAGCTTAACTTGTGGTGGAAGGAGAAAGATGATCTAAACATAATTTTTAAATAGCGATCGGCATTATGAATGAGATAAAATAAGGCTAAGTAGTAGTGAGTGACTGGTGGGCTACTTAAGATGAGGTGGGCAGGGAAGGCCTATCTGAGAAGGAAATACTTGGGTTGGGACCCGAATGATTTGAAGGGGCAGATGTGCGGAAGACCTGGGGAAAGAATATTTGGACCAGGAGGAATAGCACAGAATGAGCTTGACATGTTGGAGAAATAAAAATACCAGTGTGGCAGGGGCATGGTGGGGGAGGGACAGAGTGTTAGAAGAGGTCACAGACTTACGTAGGGCCTTGTAGGCTACAGGGAATTTGGATTTTATGCTAAGAGAAATGAGAAGCATCTGGAGAGATTTAAGAAGAGGAATACTATAACCTGACCTTTACTTTAGAAGAATCATGCTGGCTGCTGTATGAGGGACAGGCTGCAGAGAGGCACAAGTGGAGGCAAAGAGACTCCATTAGGAGGCCACTGCGAAAGTCTGACCACGAGATCACGGTGGCTTGGACTAGGGATTTGGCAGAGGAGATATATTAAGGGAGTTTCTTTTTCTTTCTTTGTTAAGTGAATGATATTAAGGCATGTAGGTATGTCTGTCTGTCAGAAGAATGATCCAGTAATGAAAGAGAAAAAATGATCCAAGGAAGGAATGAGATTACTATAAAAGCCCTTAAAAGATAAGAGACAAGTTCCGAGGCACGAGGTTTGCCTTGGGAGGAGGGACGTTTCTATTACATCCTGAAGAAAGGATTAGGTGGACATATATGCAAGTAGAACTGAAGGCAGCTTGTCTGATTGTGTTTATTTTTTTCCATGAAATATGTAGCAAGGTCATTATTGGAGGGTGGTGGTGACAGGGTAGAAAGGTGGTTTGAGGAGATAGGTACCAAATGGTCCTCTTAAAGAATAGGAAAATGAATTTACTAGCCACAGTAGTTGAACAGTCTATGCTTAATCTCGTTTGAGATCTATGCTCATAAATTTGAAGTGAGCCTATTCAGCATAGCTTGATTTTCTCCACAAATGTTCACCTGCTTAGGTACAGGCAAGAGTGAACAGATATTTGGGTTTAACCTGAGATGGGGCTGTGACAGATAATGTAGAACAGAAGGAAAGGCAGGCAGAGGGAGTTAAGGATTTTACTTAGTAAGCAGAGTGCTGCACTATGGAATCCAGGTTAAACAATGAGGAAAGAGGGGGCATGAAGGTGGTGGTGGCTAGTGAGTTAAGTGGTGAGATGTGGGGACATCATGATGACGTTAGAGAATTTTGAGAAGTACTCAAGCAAGTTGGAAGGAAAGAGGTAGTGATCAAAATTCAGACTTGAGGGCCGGG
>NW_012142746.1:217617-218223 GCF_000956105.1 Propithecus coquereli
AAAAAAATAATAAATAAATAAGTAAATAAATAAATTATTTAATTTACCTTGCATCGACTCCATCAAATACTTTCTGACACTCATTTCCAATGACTTCTTGCTTTAGATAATACAGCATTCTCACACGAAGCAAAACCCTACAAACAAGGGAAAATAAATCAAAAGGCACAAAGATATATTAATCATTAAAAAAAATTCATCCATGGGGATAAAATTAGCAAGGAATTTATACACAGATTTTTCATAATGAAATAATAATTACTTGATTAAATGAATCTTATTATTACCGTATATAAAAGAGTTTTCTTCAAAATTTTCACAATCATTATTATTTCATATTAAAGATACAATGAGATCATTTGGAAGCCAGTTTTACTATCTCTTGGTAAAAACAGTGAGAAAAGAGGTACAATGTTTGCTGAAGGATACTTCATAAGATTAAGATTAGGATTGGACCCAGACCATGCTGTCTCTGTACTTAAAATCAGCATGCTTTAAGATTGTGAATTAATTCAGAAAGGTAAACATTTAAAGAGTTGTGTCCGAAATATCCTGACCAGGAGGAATAGCATAGAATGAGCTTGACGTGTTGGAGAAATAAAAATA
>NW_012142746.1:222429-224123 GCF_000956105.1 Propithecus coquereli
TTCCTCTATTTAGCCTCCAGAGAACAGGAGCTGATGAGGGTATATTTAGGGATCTGACTCCTTTTAAATAGCTTTGAATTAATGCCTATCCTTTCACAACCACTTCCAGAGAGGTTCCTGATGTCACAAATTCCCGAGACTTTTGGAAAATTTGTAAAGATCAGTTTGGTTTTTGCCTTTTCGTATTGCTGACCTAAGATTCAGCTCTCTCAAGTTAGTTGAGTCAGTTGTCACTAATATTTGCTTCTAGCTTCCAAAATTTTGTTGCAATTTCCTCTCCCATTCTCCCTGTTTTTGAGAGTTTATGCCTTTTTAAAAATTATGGAACATAAGCACATACAAAAGTAGATGGAATGGTAAGATGGATCCTATGTCCCATCAACCACCTTCGGTAATTATCAACTCCTGGCCAACTGTTTACCCCCCAACCTTTCATATTATTTTTATGTAAACCTAAGATTTTAGTCATTTCATTCAAAAATATCTGAATTATCTTTCAGTGCTATCTAAAAGATACGGCATCAGTGGAAAAAAAAAGAACAATACCATTATCAGCCCTAAGGAATGCAATAATATCTCCTTAATATTCAGTATTCAGAATTCCAGTTATTTAATAAAGATAATAAAAGGTTTCCCATGGGTTGTTTGTTTCAATCAGGATGAAAATAAGTATGAAGATGTAAAATGTGTATCAATGTTTCTCAAACTTTAATATGCAGACTAATTCCTGATAATCTGTTAAAATGTAGATTCCGATTCAGTAAGTCTAAGGCCTAAGATTCTGTATTTCTAGGAAGCTCCCAGGAGATGCTGCTGTTGTTGATCCGTACATCACATCTTGAGTATTAAAGATGTATATAAGCTATACCTTAATAATTCTACTTTTTATAACTACTTTAGTGAAAGATGCATCCATATGCACAAAGGAATGTGTATGTATCTTCACTAAAACTCATTTAATTGTCTAAAATTGTAAACAACCTAAATACTCATACTTAAAGTGGATACTAAATAAAGTATGGAATATCCATACTATGGAATACTAAGCAGAACTTTAAAAATGACACAGATCTCTAGGAACACAGACAGAAAGGCCTCTAGGACACACTGTTGGGTCGACAACTTCCAAACAGATACATATTGACAACAATACGTAAAACCTACCAAACTGATAACACTGGCATTTTCTGAAGCTGGAACTTGAATTGGGGGTGAAGGTTAAGGTTCTTTAATATTACCCGTAATGCTTTAGTATTTCATGGAAGAATATGTTAAGTATTACTTATATAATTCAAAATACATTTAAGAACAAAATAATGTTCTTACCTAGGTGATTTTGTAGCTCTCGTGTCTGCCCATCTTCAGTTGGAGTAATGAGATCCCATATGAAACCTTTAATTTTCTCATCTCCTCGGTAGTGAACAAGGCAATATGCTAAGAGGGCTCGGCAAATTATTTCTACATCGTGCTCATTTAGCTGCCTTTTAAAACGGCCATGAGATAGAATCTCTCTCCATCGGCCCCACCTGGTTAAAAAAAGTATTATTTACATTAAGTGTAGAGAAAAGAATATAACTCATGGATAAAAGACATGAAAAACTAGAAAAAAAATTTTGTTATTAATAGAATTTGCTAATGAAGTTATTCTCCCCATGTGTAAAATGCAGAGGCATGGTAGAGTAATTTCTAGTATA
>NW_012142746.1:224173-225540 GCF_000956105.1 Propithecus coquereli
ACTCTTTGTATTTACTAATCTTCCTTGAGATTTGAGTTGTTTTACTTGTAATTTTTCACGATTACTCACAATGAGATTTGACTCCTCGTTCCAATTCTTATATCTCATTTATCTTTTCTTTGCAATATTATACCAGGTAGGTACTCCATTACAATGATAAATACAAGCACTATGTGGATTTGTCCATTTCTTCTTATAATTTTGACAGGGTTTTTTGGGTTTTTTTTTTTTTTTGCCTTTATATTTTGAGACTGTTTCATTAGATGCATATACATTCATACTTACTATATTTTCTTTAATGGATTGTTCCTTTTAATTATTAGGTAGTCTCTCTTTTCTTTAATACCAATTAATGCACTTCACCTTAAATTCCTTTGTTCTATGTCCATATTACTGTAACAGTTTTACTGGGTTTAGCATTTGCATGGTATTGTTTTTTGCTAAATCTCTATTTTTAGGATTCTTATTTGGTGTTTAGTATCTTTTTGATGTATAAAAATGCTGATTTTTCCCCATCTAACAATTTTTATCTTTCAACAGGTGAAGATATACATAGTCTGCTTACATATATTCCTATTTATTTATTTTTTTTTGCCATTTTATTGTTTTCTATCATTCCCTTCCTCTTCTTGCATTTTACCAGAATGGTAAAAAGTTCTGCATTCCAGTCCTCTCCACCCTTGCTGGCACGGAAACTAAACAGTGTATACTTTAAAATATACATACTTAAATTTTCCTAATAAAATCTATATTCTGTATTTCTAATCTTCCTAACAAGATTTTCTCATATTTGTCAATTAATCCTTTTTACTTTTTCATTTCTCTTAATGCTCATTTATAATTTATAGTTTTGTTTGTACATTCGATGTTTTTACAGTACCTTATTCTTCTTTAAAAGTCACGGTATATATAAAATATCTTTCAAGATATTAACAATAGTTCAAAAAAAGTTCTTTTTCCCTTTTGTAATCCTTGTTTTCTCCAACTTCATCTTAAATGGTTTGTTTCTAGTTTTTTTCCTGTTCGAGACTTGCCTCAAATGTCTGATAATCCTTGGCTGTGTTTGCTCATATTTAAGTATAAACAGATTAAAAAGGTGATGGGTAGTCTGGGTGAAGCTTAATGACTGTGGGCTCACTGAAAGGTAATGGCTGAGTATGTTTTTGTGTTTTGTTTTGTTTTGTTCTGTCATTATCTTTAGGTTTGGAGCTGTATACATTCATTTAATCCCCATTTAGTAGCTCGAATCTCAACTACCAATGCAAGTCAGAGTTCCTCTATTTAGCCTCCAGAGAACAGGAGCTGATGAGGGTATATTTAGGGATCTGACTCCTTTTAAATAGCTTTGAATTAATGCCTATCCTTTC
>NW_012142746.1:227461-270177 GCF_000956105.1 Propithecus coquereli
CAATTTTATATACCAAACTACTTATAGTAAACATTGAAAATAATATTTACCCATAAACTAGTAGGTTTTTCTCGACTCTAAAGCACTCAGTTCTTCCGTAGCCATTGGAACGGTCACAGGGTCTCCGAAGTTTGGGCTTTTCATCTCCTTCACTTTCAGCTTCAGATAATTCAGCCAATTCATCTTTCGTGGCACTAAAGGGTCTTGTTTGCTTCCTAATTCTTGGAGTGTCAATAACCAAGCTGTTCTATAAAATTTAACAGCTATTACTTAAAGGTTTTTTTATGATTTTGCTTATAACAATGTTCTACATTTTCACTTTTCAAATTGTGCAAACAATAATTACAGAAAGCTAGAAAAAAAAATTACTAATGATTTCACCAATCTATCAAATCAACTTAAGATTTCTCATATTCCTTTAAAATTCTTACTAGCACTTATGTATAATTTTATGACACTATAGCCATAGGATAAAAAGAATTTGGTATTTTGCATTATTACTGATATAGATGTTATTGTGCTACAACAATCATAAAATATATTTTAAGCTGAATTTATGCTTCATAATTTTAATTCATAATTTAGTTTAGACTTTTTTCAATTTTTAAAATAAATAATGCTACAGTAAATCTTTGTGACGTAAGTTTATCCTAAAGATAAATCCAAAAGAAGGGAATACCTAGGAATGGAAATATTGGTCAAAAGTTGTGAATATTTTACAATGCTTTCCAAAAGAGTTATACTAATATACAAAAAGCAAGGCAATAAATCTATTAACCTACGTTCAATTCGGTTTAATTCATTCAAAACAACTTAAACTGACACACTTTTTGCCTTTACTGAGAAACTTCTCTACGTTAGGGCTACGTTAGGGCTGTGGATATAAAGATGAGTAAGACAGTTTCTGCTCATAAGGAATCCATAGTCTTGAGGGTCAGACAAATGTGTAAATAAATGTTATTCAGAATGAAATATTTTATGATACAAGATGGGTACAAAGGAAGTCAGAGAAAACTTCACAAAACTTGTAGTATTAACTAGAAAGAATTCTTGGAGAATTAGAAGTAGTTTGCCAGGCAGCAAGGGAAGAGATAGCATTAGAAGCAGAGGAAGGAGGAAGGGGCCTGAAATGGCATCTGATTGATGTTCAGGAAACGCTAACATCCTAAAGCAGAAGAGGATTAATGGTAGAAGAGAAAGCAGGGACCAGACCACGAAGGTGCTGGCATATCATAATACATACATAGCGCATTGTATTTAAGGGGGCACATGATGTTAATATGTCTTATTACTGGCTTTTCCACTATAAAGTTACTAGTTTTCCTTCTGTAACTAATAAATATTTTGAAAGATATGTTTTGAGAATACATAAATATTCTGTTTCTCCTTAAACTTTCACCCACTAATCTTAGAATTCAGTGATGGATCTTGTCTGTTACAATTATTACCATGGTGGATTAATGGTGATTTTCTATTTCCCTCATTCCTTCTACATTTATTAAATAGAATTTAATAAACAGAAGAGTTGTCCGTTTTCCCCTTTTTCCTCTTCCCAGTTTCTTTTAAAAATAGTATGTTTTTCCTGAGTAAAGTTTTCAATGTCTTTTGTCCATAATCTTTTGAGATTCTGATAAATTTCTGATCAACTTATATTGCCTTTTACAAAATAAAAACATTACCTTTCATACACATATCTGCTACAGTGTCAGCAGTCTGACTGTGCTTCCATTTTTCCGTTGCATAATTCTGTCTTACATAGTTGAACATGCTAATCATTTCCTTTGTGATTTCTAATTTAGAATATTTTCCCACCAAATATTTGAAATCTAGTTTCTTCTATTTTTCATGCTTTGATCAAAAAGTATTATGAAACTTTTAATCACAAATTAGAGTTTACATGGTATAGAGCTAGTATTATAATATTCCCTCCAATACTAACCCAATATCCTAATTACCATTTATTAAGTAATCCTGCTTTCTTTAATACTATTTCTATATTAAAATCTTATAATTTGGTTTTTTTTTTTTTTTTTTTTTGAGACAGAGTCTCACTCCATTGCCCTGAGCAGAATGCTACAGCGTCAGCCTAGCTCACAGCAATCTCAAACTCCTGGGCTCAAGCGATCCTCCTACCTCACCTCAGCCTTTTGAGTAGTTGGGACTACAGGTGCGCACCACAACACCCGGCTAATTTTTCTATTTTTAGTATAGACGGAGTCTGGCTCTTGCTTAGGCTGGTCTCGAACTCCTGAGCTCAAGCAATCCTACTACCTCGGCCACGCAGAGTGCTAGGATTACAGGGTGAGCCACATGCCTGCCCAATTTGGTTTTTCTGTTCTTATTCTATTCTTTGTTCTTTGTATCTTTCTGTTAGTATTATATTATTTAAATTACTGTTGCCTTATAATATATTGACACTATAACATAATAAGTAATGTTTGTCTTTACAGTATTTCATTTTTAGAAAATTATTTAATTTTCTACCAAAGTATAAACTAAGAATGTTATTACGCATGTATTAAATGACTATATGCTTTTATATGTTTATTTATAAAATCCTGTTGATTTGACCCATGTCTTTGGTCTCTGACTTTATGTAACACCACGCTCACTAACTCAACATTCTGCCACAACGTCTTTCTCGTTTTGGAATACACTAAGCTTATTTACACCAATGGGTCACTGCCATTCCCTCTGCCTCAAAAGCTTTTACTCACATCTTCACATTGTGTTGGCTCTTTCTCATCATTCAAGTTCTCAGTACAAATGTCCCCTCAGAGTGATCTCCTTTGTTCATTTTACCTAATGCTATTTCTACTTATCCACCATTCTCTACCATCTTACTATTTTCTTCACTCTCTAAAATTATCTTATATATTTGCTTACTGCTGCCTTACCGACAAGAATGTAATTACTAATAAGTACTATTGAAAAATCATAGAGATAACATTGTAAGTATTGTTTTGTATCTCTCTCTGTCTTTGAGCTCTATATTAGTATATGGTATATAGTACATAAGGATGACCATGATTATTTTTTAAATTATTGCATTATACAGTATAAATGTACCATTGCTCTCCTATAGGAAATTTAGTTCCTAAATTTTTGTTATAATAAAAAAATGCTGCAGTGAGCATCACTGTACTACATTACCATTGTACATATATGCATACTGCAGGACAGATTCCTAAGCATGTATTAAATATTCTCCCAATGAAATTTTAAAATTATTTTGTCTAGTTATATGAAAAAATTGCTTAACATTTTGATTTGGGTTGCATTACATCTATAAATTAAAATTTCTACGTTTACAAACTAATTCTTAAAATGTTTAAAATATTCTCAACTGACAAATCTCCCAACTAAATTTCACTTTACTGAAATCATACACATCTTTCTTTAGGTATACTCCTAGGTGTTCTATATCCCTTTTTCTACTGTGAAGCAGATCTCCTCTTGCATTGTATTTTTCTACTTCTGTTAGTACTGATATTTAGGAAGGCTAAATGCCAATTTATCTTCTATCCAGTTAATTCACTAAACTCATTTATGAATTTTCATAGTATTTTGCAGATTCTACTGCTTTTTTTGGTATACGAATGTATTATATGCAATTTTATAATTATCTTTTCAAATTTATTTGATGTACACATTACATGTTTTTAATATACATTAAACAATAATAATTATGATGGCAGTAGAGTTATTCCCAATTGCAAAGCTTTACATTTTAAAAGGCTGTCTATCTAAAGAGATCCCATGTATCAATGCTTAATATAAAAGTCCTTTAATCATCTAGCTGTTACTGTGATAATAGGTAAGGCTCACAAACATTGATTCCTATACTATTATTAGATAGGTAGGTATCTTAGTAAGTAAACAGGTCTCTTAGAAAGTAAAAATGCTATTATTATCAGTTCCATAACTTCTATTTTAGTTTTTTGACCGTTTCTTTCTTAGCTCTGAGAGAAATCATAAAGGAAATAATTTTAAAATGCCATTTTCTTTTTTTTTTTTTGAGACAGAATCTCACTCTGTTGCCCGGGCTAGAGTGCCATGGCGTCAGCCTAGCTCACAGCAACCTCACACTCCTGGGCTTAAGCAATCCTCCTGCCTCAGCCTCTTGAGTAGCTGGGACTACAGGCATGTGCCACCATGCCCGGCTAATTTTTTCTATATATTTTTAGTTGTCCAGCTCATTTCTTTCTATTTTTAGTAGAGATGGGGTCTTGTTCTTGCTCAGGCTGGTCTTGAACTCCTGACCTTGAGCAATCCTCCCACCTTGGCCTCCCAAAGTGCTAGGATTACAGGCGTGAGCCACCGCGCCCGGCCAAAAAATGCCATTTTCTTGACTGCCTTTTTTCTTCTTTTATATTTTACTAGATCATTAATGGGTTCTGACACCAAAAAAACAAAATTATAAAGCAAAATAAACGTAACCTATGATTTGAAGACATCAAAAAAAATTTTAAAAACATATAATGTTAAGAATGTCGATTATGCCCAAAAGTTAAAGTTTCCCTATATTACAACCCATCATGACAGATACCAGAAGTATTAAATTGAAGCAGTGCGTGACTCAGTTTATTCTACTACCCTACTTCAACTTATGTATGTAGAAATTTACTTCAGTAACTGCACAGTTGAACATCTTAAAATACTACAATAATATTGCAAAGCATCCCAAAAGAAAATTTTTTTTATAGGGGAAGAATACTTACTCTGCCACTGATGGCATCTATATCTATTTCTGCCTTTTTAGCCCATTTTTGCCAGAAGTTGGGATCATCTAAAGAAATATCTGTCCGGTTTCCAGATGCCACAAAACTCGCCTGAAATACATAATGGCAGTTTTTCAAAATGTTTTGAAGCTTAGAGGAAAAATCTATCAAAGTGTACTTAAAACATTACCTCCTCACATTTACTGTAGATAGAATTTGAATTCTGCATACACATATATTCAAAGGTTGTTTCAAATCCAGTGGTCTGAAACATAGCACAGCAGCTGCTTAAGGCACAGGGCTTAATGCCAACACAGACTGGAGTTTAGGTACAGAGTTAAATAAATTATTAATGTTGGTTAACTCAAACATTTGGTAAGCAAGGATCAAATCTTTTTGGTGAGGAAGCTACAGAAGACAGAGACATGCTTTCTAAAAATACTACATGAACATTGAGAAATTAGGTTAGAATAAGAATTTCAAAACCTGCCTACACTACACAGTTCATTTTCTGGGGTATTGCTACTTTACTTTTATCACACTTTCAGACAGATATATCTCCTAAAGAAAATGCAACACAGTATGTGGGAAATAAAGAAAAATGAATCATTTTCTGTCTTTATTTTAAAAATTCTTTACAGTAAAAATACGGCATAATCAAAATTTAAGAAAATACAGAGGAAAATAAAGAAAACAATATAAGTGATTATTTTCTTAAATATTGTGGAAATTATGTTAAACAAAATCTTTCAGTTGGAAGAAATTTTAGATGTTACACTTAAGCATTATTTACAACTTAAGTCACTGAAAATAGATAAGCCACGTCAAAGAAATGTCCTCAAAGTGCTTTATGAAAATGAAAGAAGCAGTGAAGATACACAATGCATTACGAAAAGGGCCTGAAAAATACATGTCAATGTTATAAAAATAAATGGAAGAATACGCTCACATAAAAGATTTCCAAAGGAGAATATAACTAGTAAATGGCTTTAAGATAATGCCTAATTACCTCAGATATAATCAAAAGATAAACATCTTCATTAAAAAACCATCTTGATGAAATGTTAAAATGCAGAAAATCCCACATTAAAAAAGTAATAAAACTGTTAAAAGCAAACAAGCCATTTATGACATTCAAGATAACTGGTAGTTTAGGCACTAGATAATTAATACCAAGGAATTATATTTAAAAAGTCTATCTTCAATGATATGTATGGAAATGTATAAACGTGATGATATGATATCTGGAATTTGATTTAAAACAATACAAAAAATAAGTGGTAGGTGATGAAACAAATTTAGCATGAGCTGATATAATTGTTGAAGCTCGGTGATGAGTACACAAGATTTCATTAAAACATTCTGTCTACATCTGTAGTTTAAAACTTTATAAAAAGTCTAAAAATGAGTAGGAACAAAATTAAAATGTTAAATGCCTCCTGCTGAACTTCAGATTCTGTTCACGTCACTGTTTACAAAGAGTTCAGTACATTCATTCATTCCATCTAGCATTCTTCTGAAGGTCAGCTTTTAAGATGCTGGTATAAAACAAGAGTTGGCAGGGCATGGTGGTTCACACCTATAATCCCAGCATTTTGGGAGGCGGAGGCGAGAAGATTGCTTGAGGCTGGGAGTTCGAGACCAGCCTGTGCTACAAAGCAAGATCCCCACCCACCCATCTCCACTAAAAATTTCTTAAAAAACCCCCGATGTAGTGGCACATAGCCTATTGTCCCAGCTACTTGGGAGGCTGAAGCATGAGGATTGTTTCCGCCCAGGAGTTCAAGGCTGCAGTGAGCTATGATGATGCCACTGCACTCCAGCCAGGGTGACAGAGTGAGACCCTGTCTCAAAGACAAAAACAAAATAAAACAAAAATATCTACGAATGTTTAAAATGTGTATTTTGCTGGCATATTTACGAAAACAGGAGTGACAGGAATGAATGCTTTAATGAAATGAATTTAAATTCCTTTTTTTTTGGCTTGCTCTAAACTATAGCTTAAATATTATGAAACTACTGAAAAACAGTAATTTTTTATTTTTTTGAAATGATGAATGTGGTAGGCTAAATAATGGCCCCCAAAGATATCTAGTCCTAATCGCTGGAACCTTGTGAGTGTTGCCTTATATGGCAAAAGGGACTTTGCAGATATGATTAAGAATCTTGAAACAGGGAGATAAGCTTATATTATCCAAGTGGGCCCTAAATGTAATTATAAGTGTCCTTACAAGAGGGAGGCAGAGGGAGGTCTGACTCTAGAAAAGGAAAAGGATATGACACGACAGAAGCAGAGATTCGAGTACTGTGGCCACAAGCCAAGGAATGCAGGCAGTCTTAGGAACTGGAAGAGATAAGAAACAGATTCTCCCCTGGAGCCTCCAGAAGGAACCAGCCCTGCTGACACCTTGCTTTTATCTCTGTAAGACTCATGTTGAACTTCTGACATCTAGAACTATAAGAGAATAAATTTGTGTTGTTTTGAGCCACTAAATTTGTGAGAATTTGTTACAGCGGCAACAGGAAATAATATGAAACATATCTTAATGATAAACCACATATAAAAACTCATATGTCCAACTTGAAAGAATACAGGCTAACTAGTTTGATAACATGAAAACAACATAGCCATCATCATTGTATAAAAGTATATGATAACAATTCATCAAACTGGTATGAATGAGTATATAAGGGACAGACATCTAACTACATTCAATTCCTTAACTATGAGGGAACTTTATTTTGTTAATTCAGAAATGAATTTCTCACAACTGAGGACATATGATACTTTAAAATCTTCATTAATATAAACTCAGCGATTTTCAGGAACAGTAAAACGTTCACTTAATGAAGTTCACAGGGTCTAATTCTGTACTACAGTTTCACTGATACATGCCTCTTGAGATTTAACCAATCCAGTAAATGATTATTTGCTTTATACAAATTGGAGAACATGTAACATGAAAAGTCATCAAATATGAAAAGTCATTAAAAGGAAACAGATTTTAAAGCATGTTACTTTTTGGTTACTTACCTAAAAAAAGAAAATCCCATGGTACAGTATATAATCATTTTTATTCTGCTACAACTGTTCATAATTTAAATAATTTGCCAGTAAGAAACTAAACGTTACAATTAAATAGCTTTTATTACATTGTAAGAAAAATGTTAAGTTTATTTTTCAAATAAAAAATTTTTTAGATTTCTAAATAATTCAAGATGCTGTTAATTGACATATAACCTATTTTCAAGATGACTTACATGATTCTCAAGGATTGCAATAATGGATTACAGCTATAGAAATGAAATGCCTGTTGTAGAAGATGTCAGCAAGTAGAGGTTTAGTGACTATTTCCAAACATTAAATCCTAATATCCTAGTTCCCCCCAAATTATTTTTCTTGAAATGCATTCCTTCAACCATCACAGCCCTATATTACTTGCAAGGGAAGACTTTTTCATGGTGAAATTCATCTTCCTATGACAGAAAGTAGCAGAAACATAGTTAAGTACCGCAGATGGGCCTTTACAAATAAGTAATCCACCTGAAGCATGATTCAGATGGTTTTGTTTTGTTTGTAAATTAAACAATTCAAAGTCTTTTGTTATATACCAAATCTTAAAAAAAAAAATCAGAATAGAAACATTTTTATTTTTAAAACCAACCTGACTGCCTTTATGAAAGCATCTCAAAACAAGGCTTAGGTGATGTAACCACTTATAAATGAGGTTACCAATAATGAGTTCTATTTGATGAGTATGTACTAAGTCTAAATATTCTCATAAGCACCCTGTTCCATACGTGTAACTCCTTATTAAATAGTATTTGATAATGCAAGGAAACACAGATTGGAATTACTTTATACAAACCACTGAAGACAACTGAGTATTCCCTGAAGACAATTGCAGTCTTTGGAAATTTCAAGAAAAAGTGTAAAATACTAGCAACTTTGCACTTTTGGTGCCACTACATAGTGGCTCCATATTCCATTATGCCAAATGTCCACCATCTAGTTCATTCCCATACAACTATGGGAATGAACAAATCATTTGGGAAACGAACAAATTATCAAACAACTACAGCAACCTCTCTGGATTCTCTCTAGCTCTTCAGTCCTCTCTTTTCAAATTTAACAGTTATTTCCTGGTATGAGGGTGTAAAACAGGTATTTAAATGCTTAAGCATTTCTAACTCTCACAGCATAGCTCATTATGACTAGAGTACATTTGAATCCTCTAAGTAAAATAATACTGACATAGCACTTTACAGCAAAGTAGGAAAGGCCAAGCATGATTATTATCATGATCTCCTCTTTAAAGACAAGACTCACAGAGGTTAATTGTCCAAGGTCACTCAGCTTATGAGTCAGAATTCAAACTCTGGTGTTCTGACTTTTCATGATTATTATCATTAACCTTTTAAATGAGGCAGCCTGGAATCACACATGGTCACTAAATGCTTTGCACCTTTAAGGAGAATATCTCTATGTGAGCCTAATCAACAGAGACAATAGCCATGACTGATACTTCTTGATATTAACTAGATTTCAGATAATTTCAAACATGAGGAAAAAATATCTGTACATAGAGTACAGAACCAAGGAATCAAAAGTAAATAAGATTTCCCAGGAAAGAAACTAGAGCCAGGGCACATGTCTACCTAATCATAACTAGATTTAGTTTTCATCCTTATATTTTACTTCTGCAGTACTCCTTGTTTCCAAATACTACTTTATTTTGATTTACTCTCTATTACTTCCAAATCTACATCTGTGTCCTAGGCAAATCTCCTAGACATCCCCAGTTGGATGCCCTGTAAATGTCACATATATAACACCTTCAATATTTTATTTTACCTATAGGAACTTCCTTTTCTTGCATTCTCTGTCTTAATGCACCATGACCCTCCTAGCCACTCAAGCCAGAATCTTCAAGTCACTTTTGATTCTGCCTTCTACAAATTTCTCACGGGTCGTCAAATCCTACTGAATTCAAGTGGGTCTCCACTACCCTAGTTCACCCGTCATTATTTCCTACACAGGCCTCTTAAATGATCTCCCTGCCTCCAGTCTTTCCCCTTTCCAAGCTGTTCTCAATACTGCTGCTAGAGTTAAATTTCTAAACTAGATTGCATTACGTCCAATTTCTACTTGAAATGCTTTAAAACCTTCTTAACTGCTTCAGGATCAAGTTCGAACTCCTCAAAATGGCACACAAAGCTCTTCACGATTTGGGTCCCATGTCCCTAACTCCTTCAGTTTCATCTCCATCTAATTCATCCCATGTATCCATATATGCCTGTATTATGTTCCTAAAATGTTCCTTGTAGTTTAGCAACATATGATTCATTTAGGTGGCTTTCTCTTTCTCTTTGTAACATAATGAAATCCAAAATTCTTTCAAGACTCAGCTTAAATGTTATTTTCTCTGCAAACGTTTTCCTTATTCTCTGGCTCTTTCATTTTATACAGAATTAATCGTTTCCTACTTTACAAAGTTCAGTGTATTTAAACATTTAGAGTAAGAGACAGTTAAATTTTTTCAGTAGAAGATGTGAACATCACAGCTATATTTATAAAACAGCATTCACTGTTACCTTAGCAAATGTTGACCCACGTCCTTCTGATTCAATTGTGATAGTTTTTGTACGACGCAGTAAAATCTGATCGATGTCCTCTTCACAGAATTTAGAGCCTTCGTCTTCTTCCTCCATAATGGCACCATAAGCACCTCTTCGAAGCAAGTCTTCTATTTCCTTTTTGGAAAGCTGTTGAATCTGAAGAGAAAATAATTCTGGTAATAACAGTTTTTTAAAGTTCATAAAATGAGAAAATATCCCTAGAGAATGTCAAAGAACACAAGAGGTCATATTTAAATTGCTTTTGGGTTTGGGATACACGTAAGAGAGAATTCACTGACATAGTATGTTGAAGTTGTTGACTCCTCTTTGCTATCTGTAAAATAGGAATCACCCATCTCCCTAAAATGGCTTTAGTTAAAACGAAGTGTAAGGCACATGTAACCTATCAAGGCTCTTTGGTAGTACCAGGATTCTATTACTGATACAAGCCCAAGATATTAAACAAGAATCTTGAGGGGAAAAAAATGCCAAAAATCATCATTTATAACAAGACAAAGCCAATACTAGTAGTTTGACATTAAAAAAAATTTGAAAAAGTGTTTATATAAATAATGCAGAAATTTCACAAATTCTATTTTGCTATGCCATGATACAAATGTCTTAAAAAGAGAGCAAAGAATTTCTTTCCTGAAAACACATTCTTAGAATTCAAAAGCTATGAAGCTACACAGACAAAACAGGACTCAAAAGTATTAACTAAACATAGCTTTATTCTGAAAATGTACCCTCACATAAAGCAATGTATTTCATGTTGAGTATGACCAAAATTACATGACATACTGTCAGAGGTAAAATTAAATGCAAACAAAAAATAACACAAAAATCCCAAGTGAAAAAAGAAAATGTACGTACACCGCCAACGTTACTTTCTCTTCCACTCATGCTCTGTAACACAGCCTTATCCAGGCCCAGTTTCAGGCTGGCTCGGTCAAACATCTCTCTCTCATACGAGTTACGAGTTACCAGTCTGTAGACTTTAACCGCTTTGTTCTGACCAATTCTGTGGCAACGAGCTTGGGCCTATAAAAAATGGAAAGTTATAGATTTAATTTGTTTCTCAAAAGGCACTTAATAGTAAACTATATATATGGAATACAAACATGTACGAATTTTTAGACACTTAATAATCAGATATAACCCTTTTCTAGAAATTAAGGTAGAGCTTACCAGAATGAGAAATAATCCCACAATCAGCAGTAAGTTGAAATTTAAGCTTATATTTCAGAGAATATAAAGCCATAGAGAATTACTGTGTTTTAATGGAGATGTAATCAATATAATTTTAGACAAGAAGATAAAATCTCTGAACAGATTTTTTAGTTCATGGCAATTCAAGCTTTAAAGATTTAAAGTCCAACCCTAAATTGTAAATCTTTTTCTACTATATTATCAATAATCTTTTCAATATCTTTTTCTTAAGCTGGGTAATTTTTAGGTGGGGAAAACCCTAAGGTAAATAACTCCGGAGATCTAAATTTTATTTAAATGGAGGACAAACTAATTATTTAGAAATGGTGACATCAGAGATATATAAGAGCTTCACATTTTGAGTTCCTATTAAACTTAAAATTTGATGATAAATCTTGACTCCAAAGGTTATAGAATCTATAGTCTTTCTCCTAAATTGTTAATCACCTTCTCATTATCTTCAGGCAGATTAAATCATAAATTGTGGCTTTAAAATTTATAGGTGGGATTGATGCTATGCTCTTTGTTTGTTTGTTTTTTTGAGACAGGGTCTCACTCTGTCACCCAGGCTGGAGTGCAATAGCGCCATCATAGCTCAGTGCAGCCTTGACCTCCTGGGTTCAAGTTATTCTCCTGCCTCAGCCCCTTGAGTATCTGGGACTACAGGTGCATGCCACCATGCCTGGCTAATTTTTTTATTTTTTGTAGAGACAGGGTCTTGCTATGTTGCTCAGGATGGTCTTGAACTTCTGGGCTCAAATGATTCTTCAGCCTTGGCTTCCCAAAGTACTGGGATTACAAGTGTGAGACACCATGCCCAGCAAGCCCTTAATTGACATCTTTATTCTACCCACATCCATTTTGTGCCATTTGCAACCAAGAATTATAAATGGGCAACTTTGCTCTAGGTCTAGAGAAAGTATAAGAGGTCAAGTATTTTATTAGTCTGTAAAGACTAGATCTACTTTAACAGTTAAGTAGGAAAAACCAAATGAGAGGGAGAAGTTGGGGGGCTCAGCACAGTTTTTCTAATTCCTCCTCAGGTTCTATAAGTGAGTTAAATTATTTTATTTTAAATTAAATTTTAGAAAATCACATGCACTGTGGGCACTTTTAAGTGTAAATATGCATTCTAAAGGTATAAATTATGATTTCGGTTTAACAGAGATTGGAAAACTACAGCCTATGGACCAACTCTGGGCTGCCAATGAAAAATGGCTTTTGTTACATTTTTAAAGGATTGTGAAAAATAAACAAGAATGTGTGACGGAGACCTCATGTGGCCCACAAAGCCTAAAATATTTACTAATTGGTCTTCTACAGAAAGAGCTGGTGCCTGGTTTAATCTATTTATTTTGGATAAACCTTTGACATTTTGAACTAGCTTACATATAGTTACACAAATGAGTAATTTAAGATACTGTATGTTTTAACCCAGGCATGTTCTCAAGGCCATTTATTACATTTGGTTTCATACCTATTTAAAGTAATGACATGACAGGTCTGAAGGTGGTGTGTTATCTCGATTGATTGTTCACAGTTAGTTACAGATCAAATTGCTTGTTCTATAATTTCCCCCCTTCTCACTGCTATACTTGACTAGTCTTAAAAAAAAAGCAATAATATAAATTGTAGTACATTTAAGACTACCATGAATAATAAAAGAATTTCTCTTATACTTTGTTCTCTTCTCATATCCCTCCTAGATGCTTATCTTCCGTAATTTTGACCCTCTTTGATTACTCTAATTAATAGTCTTAGGTTTCTATAAAGTATAGTCATAAATGACATATACACCTTTGTTTTCTAATATTTTAAAAAGTCATACTATACTCTCTCTTAATTCTATGCTTACTCTACTGTATGATGATTAGAAGATAAAACTAGGATAAGCATTTATTTTTAAGGATTAAAATTCTGAAAATTTCATTAAAAATAAGTTATTCTTAGAGCTTAGGTCTCTCTCAAATTTACACAATATTCTTTAAACAATAAAAATACTGTATTCAAGTAAACTTTCTTATAAGTTAGTAAGACATATTATTAAAAAGTATACTTTATTTTGTTATATTGAAATTAAAATAATTTGACCTGTTTGGCACAGATATTTCATAGGGAAACATACATGTTAGTTTGTTGAGATAAAAATAAAAGATATGGATTACCGGAAATAGTAACATGATTTTTTAAAAAAATTACATTTCTTCTTAGCCACGGAATTTATTTACCTGAAGGTCATTTTGAGGATTCCAATCAGAATCAAAAATTATACATGTATCAGCTGCAGTTAAGTTGATGCCCAACCCACCAGCTCGGGTACACAGGAGAAAAACAAATCGATCTGAATCAGGTTTACTAAATCGATCTATAGCAGCTTGTCGAAGATTCCCTCTGACTCTGCCATCAATTCGCTCATATAAGTATCTATGAAATAAAATGCAATAAATTTAGATAGATGAATATAACGAAAATGAAGACACAGTCTATCAAATATAAAGTCTGGTTTCCTGCAACATTATGTTTACTGTAAAGTTAAGAAGCAGTATCATCCCAATTAGTTTCTATGGCTTTATACTTTTTGGTGTGGGTGCTAAGGAGGAAACACAAACTAATACAAAGACACAAATCTCTGCATTCCTGGATGTATGGGAAAAACAGCACTATAATTAGTATCATTTTAAGAAGTTGGAATAACAAAAAAGTCCATGAAAACTACTTTCCTGATCTCATAATAAATTATTTTTATAAGAAGTAGAGATTTTCACAAGACTTTACACAAGAAGTCTATGAATATTTTTGTCCTTAATCTATGTTACGCTTCCAACTGATAACACTTGCTTCTACATTATCACCTACTGAGGACAGACTGGAATGCTGTCGAATTCTTCAGTCATTACCATAAAGCAATTATCTTTTAATTTCTTTTATCCTTCCCCATTTAACATATACAAAATGCAAAAATTACAAGACACCAATAAAAACAAAGTACAGAAAAATTTAGGAGCTAGAAGAGGAATGTAAGTGATATACATGTGACATCTGCCACGCTTCCTCTGGTTCAAGACACTTCTTTCCACATATGATTTACCAGTTTAACAGTAATTCCACTGTTATCTCTACTACCTGCAAAATGGAGATATGACTTCTAATAACGTTGCTTATGACAATAAAGAAACTTGGGGTTTTCCATGAAATTCATTATAATAGAAATTTGGAAGTACAGTTTTATCTTTGTATAAAGTGAATTGTGTAAGGAGATCAAGAAAATATAAAAATGGCTATTTTTAGAAATATTGCAATTCAATGTTCCTACCACTTAAATGGTATAGAATTGAGAATAACATATATTTTGAAATGAGGTTAAACGAGTAGAACACTGACAATAAAAATGGAACTAGAAACAAAACAAAAGAACTACATAATTGCTGATAACATAAACCAGTATAGACATTTCCTTATTTGTAAAGGTCAAAAATCTATTGAATTAAAATCTAGAGCTAAAATTTCTGATTCCCTTATATTAATATATTAATAGGTTGATATCGGATTGAATCCTAATGCTCTGATAAAATATCCTATGATAAATATGCTATTTGTCATAGCCTAAGTACTGATTAGACAATATATATATATTTTTTTGAGACAGGGTCTTGTTTTGTCACCCAGGCTAGAGTACAGTGGTGTGATCATAGCTCACTGTAAACCTGGAACTCCTGGGATTAAGCAATTCTCCCACCTCAGCCTCCTGAGTAGCTAGGACTACAGACACATGCCACCATGCTTGGCTAATTTTTTTTATTTCTATTTTTTGTCAAGACAGAGTCTCACTACATTGCCCCTGCTGGTCTGAAATTCCTAGCCTCAGGTGATCCTCCCGCTTTGGCCTCCCAAAGTACTGGGATTATAGGCATGAGCCACCATACCTGGCCTCATTAGACAATAGCTAAGACTATCTTATTGTCATGTATCAATAAACAAAACAAAAAACCCACATTAAACAAATTGGAAAAGATTAAAGGATGAACAAATTTTACATAGTGCATAAGAATAAAAGTACAACTTAAGGTTCTAATTATAACAATGAAATAGATTTAATAGGCTCTTCGAATCACTTTTTCCAATTTTGAAGATGGCTGTCTTAAATATAAGTCCATTTAAAGTGGCATTACCATGAGGTTTATAAATCAAGTAAAATATATACTAGTAACCCCATTCCCAGGTCAACAAATACCTATCGATTTGCAGGGTTTTCTTAATCAGTCTCATCAGCCCCACCTACTATTGCAACATATGCAGGTCAGGAAACACACAACACATAATCCTAAGCAATCTTTACTTACAGATTTGAATGCATTCTTATCTAAGTAAAGAGAAAGATAATAAGTTGGGTTACAGTACAATGCTGCACAAATCTTAATAACATATACTTAGTGTAATTCATAGTACAAGTCAATGGATTACAGTATGCTTTACCTTTTATGTATGAGATAGTCCTCTAAGATGTCAAGGCAGCGTACCATCTGAGAGAAGATGAGCACTTTATGACCTCCTGCTTTCATTTTGGGAAGCAATTTATCAATAAGGACCAATTTACCAGCAGACTGGATCATTGCTTGAAGATGAAAATCAGAAGCACCTGGATTATATGTATCTCTAAATTCTCCAAGTATTTTTTCCTCAGCACCTGTCAAAGAAATACACATTGCTTTTGTTAGAATTATTTATGTTTTTGGCTAAATCTCCACCCAAACCAGACTGTAATTCCATTGACGACACTGACAATATCTTAAGTATCTTTTTATTTCCCAAACACTTAGCGTAATGCCTTGCATAAATTTATGTTTGCTAAATGTTTAATGAATGTTATTAGGGAAAGCATTAATGAAACTGTGGTCCTAACCCTGGTAAGTTATATTTTAAAAACAAACATCTAATATTTAAATACCAATCTTAGCAGTGGCCATCACTGAAGAACGATCATAATTAATGTAGATGTGTCTATGAGCATCTTGTTAGCCATCAAAACAAGGAAACAAGAAAAAATTAAAAGAGAAGTCATGTTATAGGTTCTTGCTGCATACTTCCTTCAGAGAGTCTAGGTCAGAGTTAAAGAGGCTCTCTGAGTTCCTTCCCTCTGCCTGTCTAGCCATAAAAGAGTACAAGAATTCCAAGAGAGACTTCAGTTGTCTCAAATGGAGTAAGTACATTAGGAGTATATTCCCAGGAATAAGTGAAAAAAACCAAGTATTGTACAGAAAGAACACTGGTATTGAACCTGATAAGACCTTAGAAATCACATTATTATAGCACAAAAACTGAAACACTAATTGTGGTACCTAGACTGGAAGGAAACCAGGAATGAAACGTAAATGCAAATGCCCAAAGATGAGTTTTGCTGTCTTTGTCCATGAGGAAGATTAAACTGGAGGAGGAATTTCAGTCCAAATCATACTGAACAAACTCCTGCTCTTGTCACCTGGTGTGCTAACACCAGACACTGTAACAAAGTCGTTCACACTGTCCTCCATTCTGAAACACGTGTAATCCCTCAGAACACAAGAACGCAGAGTTGTAACCTCCGCCACAGCTGCAGTGGTGTTTTGTTTGTATTCATTAGTATTTGCTGAAAGAAAAAAATATTCCTTGTAATCCTTTTTAGCTACCTTTGATAAGATATGGATGATTACAGCACTTCCTGAGCTCCATCATAGTATTGACCAAGTTAGGTACATTAGTTTGTCCTGCTCCTTTGGATAAAAATGAAAAGTTTTTCTCCAAAATAGCCCGGTAGTATTTCTTTTGAATGTTGGTAAGTTCCACTTCGATGATGGTTTCTTCCTTAGGTGCCAATTTCTTTTCCACATCTTCTTTTAATCGTCTCAACATCATTGGTTTCAGGATAGCTTGAAGTTTCTGCACCTGAATAAAAAGATAAAAAGATATATAATAAGTGCATATTCAATTATACATAAAAAATAATTATAATGATAAGAAATCTGATGAACTTGTTTACAAAGAGCAATAGGATACCTGTTCCTCTGTTTTCAGATCACCAAATTCTTGCATAAATGTTGATTCGGAAGGAAATCTTAAGGGTTCAAGAAAGTGAAGAAGACTAAATAGTTCTTCAACTGTATTTTGGAGAGGTGTGCCGGTCAAAAGCACCTTGTGTTCCTACGTAAAGAAAGAACGTTTCACATCAAACATCACAGTACTAAGATTATATGAAAACTGACTTAGGTTATCAAATTTTCAGTGTTTGAAAAGCAAATATTTTTCTGGCCATAATTTTCAAGAGTTAACTCAAAATATATCTCTACCCACAAATCTTCAGTAATATACTACCCTAATCACTTTTTAAAAACTTTTTATCATTCTTGTAATACCTCATTTTGTATGCTATTAATTTTTACCCATTCATGCCTTTAAAAATTCTAAATAATTTTAGAAGCAAAGAAATAAACTTTATAAGAACAAAGAGGGTATTTGTTTCTTTTGTACTCAAGTGTTCTTGGCACAGTAATTTATACACTAAAGAGTACTCATTATTTATAATTTGGATGACCATTATTTAACATTTTATACAAGAACAAATTGTCAAATCACTGAGGTTACAATCCAAGACTGTAAAGGATGCAATATGCTTCTAAACTAGAATGTCATTAAAAATTAAACACAATACTAACAGAAGACTATTTTTAATGATAGTACAAATTATCATTTAAAATTTTATTTGACAAAACTTCTAAATCCCCAAACTAAGTATTTGTGTATGTATCTGTGTATCTGCAAATATATGTATATGCTAGTAAACGGTCTAGAAAGATACACATCAAACTGTAAATACGAGAGTGAGGAGTCAAACTGGGTGTGGGGCCCTACAGACAGAGAGGGAGCACTTTCATTTTTTATTGTATGTGGTTCTGTATATTTATTTGTTCAAGTGCTCATGTACTAATTATGTGATCTTAATTAAAAACCAAAATGTTTTAAACGTTTAAAAACTTTCATTCGAAAGGAGCAAAAACACTAACAAAAAGATGACTTTAAGAAATCCCATTATTAATTATAACCAACATATGTTAAGCATGTAGCATTATGTAGGAACTCTATCCCTTTTACCATAAATGATCTGAATATTATAACTTTGGCAAAAGGGCTTTTTATTAAGAGATTTATGGCCTAAAATTTATGGTCTTATTTTCTTTTCAATAGTACGCACTCTACAGAGGTTTCCTTTTCTTAATTTTAGAAATTAATTGCTAAAGTTTTTTGGAAGAAAGAACATAAACATTTTTAAGTCTTAGAAAGCAGGTATAATTTTTTTCCTTACTAATTAAAGACAAAGAAACCTCAATTGTCACAGAATTCAGATATATCTATACTCTAAAATTTAAAAATAAGTTTTCAGCATTAACTATGACTATGACCTTTTACTATTAATATATAGATAAGAAATTGAAGTCACAGTGATGGTATTAAGTTACTTACCAGATTCATGAGTTTCAGACCTTCTAGGAGTTTACAATTTTTATTTTTTAACCTATGTGCTTCATCAATAATCACACATCGCCATTCAATTGCATTAAGCTCTCCACAGCCCCCAAGAATCATTTCAAAAGTGGTGATGATGGCTTGGAATCTGTAAGCTCCTCGAATGATACGCCCCTAGAAATTATCAAATATAATAATTGGCTGGAATGTCTTAATTGCATTTTTTATTCCTGTCAAATGGCATCTAATGACATCTGCTATAAAACATTTTCCACCGAAATTTTTATATATGAATAGACACTTCCTTACAATGAGCAGTTTTAGCATTAAAACTGTTAAATTGCTGTTTTCAATAATGTCAAAAATTATGCCAATATAACTATAATATTTATAACTGCATCCAAATAAGTATTCCCTGATAAAATGTTTTATGATAATTTTTGTGAATTATAATAACGATTTTGGTCAAGAAAGAAAGAAATGGTCATTATAAAATCTGGCCAATGAGATTCCAGTATAGTGTTTATTACTTAACATCTATGAGTTCACAAATGATAAATAAGTAGTGAATAATTAGCCAACCAAATAATTTATTCAGCAAATATTTATTGAGTGTCTATGTGCCAGACCCTCTTCTAGTTGCTGGAGACATAGTAGTAAACAAAACAGACAAAAATAATTATCTAACTGCAATGTACATTCCAATGATTCTAATGCAGGATACAGTCGTTAAGAAAACAAACCAAATATTTTTCTAAAAGAAGTAAGTTGGAAAGAGATAAGGGCTGTGGAGTAACATAAAATACGAATATATAAGGTTGGAGACAACCACTGCAATTTTATATTGGGTGGTTGGGAGAACATTATGAGAAGTGACATTTGAGCACAGATCTGAAGATGGGGAGGAAGCCATGTTGTGTAAAAGAAAGCATTCTTGGTAAAAGAAGTAGGAAGTATGAAGGCCCTAAGGTGGGAGTATCTTTGGCAGTACTCCAGTAGCAGTAAGAAAGGCAGAGTGGTTGAAACCCAGTGAGTGGGGAGGGGATGAGGCAGACTGGATTGGGACTTGAAAGCTGTGATAAGAACTTTGGCACTTATTCTGAGCAAGAAGCTATTGAAGGGGTTTGAGAGAAGTGACGCCATGATTTGACATACATTTTTAGAGTCCCTTTGGTTGTTGTGGTGAAAATGGTCTGAAGAGGCCAAGGACAAGATCACAGAGATGGGTTTAAAAGTTGCCACAGTAATTCCAGCAAGAAGTCATCACTGGAGGCCATGAGAAGTGGTCAGTTCTAGATATATTTTGATGGTAGAGCCAACAGGATTTTGTAATAAACAGGTATGGAACGAAATAGAGAAAGGTCTCAAATTTAACTCTAAAAATTTTAGCTTGAACAACTGGAAGTTTGTGTTGCTATTTACTAAAAAGAGGAAGTTTGGGATTTTGGTTTTGTATATGTTTAATTTGAGATGTCTATTAGCTACAACCACATGGAGTTGTTAAGTAAGCATTTAGGTATGACTCTGGAATTTAAGAGTTTAGAGTTGGTGGTACAGATTTAGGAGTTTCCAGCAGTATAGATGGTATTTAAAGTTATGTGTATGAATGAAATCTCTAAAAGAATGAGTATAAATATAAAAGAGTTTGAAGACTGAGCCCTGGGTCACTCCAAAGTTTAGATACAGAGAAGAAGGAACCAATAAAGGAGGCTTGAGAAATAATAAGTGGTGATGTAGGACAGCATGAAGTCCTGGAATCTAAGTGAAGAGAGCGTTTAAATAGGATTGAAAACATAAACTACTGGGTAGTAAAAGAAAGGAAAGGTTAAGAACAATTGTGACTTACATTTTAACTCATATTAAGCTACTTAATTTTAGATAAGTTCGTGTTGATTGCATACACTGGGCATTACATTGAATAATAGCTCCAGTAGAGTAGGTATAAATTATAAACTTATGGCATTTATACAGCTCTAAAAACCTGAGATATAATATATTCAGTTAAGTTGATATCATCGTGTTTAACAAGTACTCTCGAGTCTGACTGACTTGGGTTTACTAACCCCAGTTTTGCTCCATGGTTTTCGGGCAACATATGTAACTATTTTATGCCTCGGCTTCCTCATGTTTCAAACAGGGATAATATTATCTATTTTACAAGGCTGACATGACAAATATTAAATGAAATAATACATGCAAGCTATCAAGTATAATGCCTGGCACATGGTAAATACTCAATAAATGTTTGTGATTATTAGTGTTATCATTGCTGTTACTTTTCCCAGGGCAATTAGAAAAGTTTTAGCATAATTTTAGCACTATTTTAATTTGAAGCTATTTGATAACTTACAAAGAGAAGTAAAATATTCAATTAATTTACATTAAGATGTATTGGAGAGTTAACTCTAAAAGTTATTTCTAAATTTGAAGTACAGATCTATTTATCTCATTACATGACACACCTTTATCTTTTGAAATTTAAAATCTATTCAGACAATATCCTTCTAGAATCTCTAACATTTACCACAAAACACAATATTTAATATATATAATTTGGTTTATTACACATCAAGAATCTTTCAGGTTTTTGGCTATCATATTTATGCCAAACTCATATGACAAATATAGTAAACTTGTAACTTTGTTAAAAATCTCTTAAAGTCTCAAGATTTTAGTTGTGTCTTTTGTAAAAATTGAAAAGGTTGAACTAACTCATTTTTATGATACCCCACAGCTCTAAAATTCTGCAAATGTATGATTAAGAATAATAAAACATTACGGAAGGGAACCAAACTATAACCTAATTGAGATATTATAGACTCCAAAGGTGCAAAAGTGATAGTTTTCAATGAGGAATAATTAAATGATTGCATAGATGCTTAATTTCATATAAAAGTAATTGTTTCGACCTTGGAAGTAGAAGGAAAATGAGGTTACAGGAACAAAATCAGTTAATTAATCCATTTTCAGCCTCAAATAGGTAGAAAATCAGCTATAAGTGGGAGGCAAAAGTAGAAGGCTACTACACACGTTATCTTATACCAACTTCTATCATACCCCGTGACTTGGCCACTCATTATAAAGATACTTTTAGAACAGTAGAATAAGTAAAAGAAAAATATTAAGGTGCTTTTGAGGTAGCGTGTTAGGCAATAAACTTTTTCCAATTAAAAAGTATAATTCTCTGTGAATTGTTATCTATTGATTTTATTTATTTCTTAATAAAGATTTTTCTCTAAAATGACTTATATTAACATTCAAGACTGTATCTTGTCCAAGGCTATTTTGCATTTAAAAAAAAAACTGCACTTGGCACTTCATATTTTCTAGTATTAACTTTCTGTTAGACAATTCTTTATTACATTTTCATCTCTTTGTTTTATGGTCTGTGTATTTAGGAGGAATAGGAAATCCCTTCCTAATGAGTTAAGTGGCCAAAGCAAAAGGGAAAATGTGCCTCTAAAATACAGGGGAGAAGAAAACCATCAAGTTACTGCATTACTGAAATAACCAATCCTAAGGCGAAAGAGAAGGAGGTATGCCTGTATTGGTATACAAAACAAACCAAATTTTTTTAAAAGTCCAAAATCAAAATCCATTGAACACGAAAGAGAACCTATGGTCTCACCTCAAAAAGCATTTAAACCAATGATGTTCAATGAAGACTTCAATTTTAAAAATGTAGGAAAAAAAGCCAAAGGACAATAAAGAGATAGTTATTATTCTAAAAATAAATCTGATGTGTATTTTAAAAGAATTAGTAAAATAATTATTCTAGTTGAAAATTTAAGCATTAAGATCAATTTTATACATTTGTATAAATCAGCATACTTCATTATGGTGTACTAGACCATTAAACCGCCTTTTGTCATTGTTCTCTTCAGCTACTAAAATTTATTATAAAATAAAAAATGATGAATAAAAGAGTTTAAAGTAAGATCTAAGTAGGCAATCAAAATCTATCTTAAATTTGAAAGTAATTGGTATGTAAAGCTTATCTTTTTCAGCCCTAGCCTTTCAGACAATAAACAAAATCATCAATAACACACCTGTGAGTCCCTGAAGTACATCTCATATTGCTGTATCATCTGTCTGCTAATCAGGCTCCCATGATAAACCACAACATTAATATCAGTCCACGTACGAAATTCTCTCTCCCAGTTTGCAATAGTAGAAAGTGGAGCAATAATCAGGAAAGGTCCTCTTATACCAGTCAGAAGGATTTCGTAGAGGAATGTAATTGATTGAATGGTTTTGCCAAGACCCATTTCATCTGCTAAAATGCAGTTGCGTCTGAAATAAACAAATATATTATCCATGCATACATTGGGTTTTTTGTATACTACAATGTTTTAAAAGATAAATATACAAAAATAATCAAAGATCAAACAATAATACTTGGATTTATAAAAATCTAAAAGTTGCTAAAGTGCAGAGTAGCTTCAAGATTACAATTTTATTATAATCCTGCAAAGGGACAACTAACAATTTTTGTAGCTCTAAAATAAAGATACCTCCCATTAGATGTTTGACTTTTTAAAGAATGAGAAGGCAAGAGCAAGGCAAACTAAATATGTTATTTATTCAGGAGTCATTTATTAAATACCTTCTATCACGACAGCATGAGAAGATGGGATACAAAAGAAATAAAACATGTTCTCTGTCTTTCAGGGACTTATATCTATTAGAGGAGCAGACATGCAAATAAATATATAGTCATGCAATGTGCCACCATAGAAGCATAAATAAAACACTGGTTTTCAACCATAGCTGCTCATTAGAAGAGCTTACAAAGCTTGGAAAAAAAACAAGATACTCAGGTCTCTTCCCTGTACATTCTGATTTAAGATGTATAGAGTAGAATCAAATCAGATGTAATCAAAAAAAAAAAAATAAGCTCCACAGATGATTATGACATGTGGCCAGTTAAGAATTATCAGTATAGTTTATTATGGAAGCTCAGAAGAGTAAGTATCAACTTTGGCTAGAATAGATGACAGAAGACCTCCTTCAAAAAGGAGGTCAGTAACGAGGAGGATTTTGCTGGAGAGCACAGCAAAGGATCAGAAGTGTAAAGAACACGATCAACTGAGGGACCCAAACCTGGTTAATATGGTTTTGAGGGGAGGGAGAAGAAGGGGGAGATTATTGAGATAAGTAGGGTCATTAACAAAAGAGGTTAGGCATCATTCTATTATGCAATGGGAATCACTGAAAATTATAGAAGAAACCTGATGAGAGTAGGTTTGTATTTTACAGTTTACTCTGGTGCTACTGTGGATATTAGAGGGTGAGGTGACTAGAAGTTGGAACACTAATTGGGAAAGTACCATTAACAGTGCAGGGAAGAAAGTGTGAGCACTTGGTCCAAGGGAAGAGAAACTAAGAGTAGAGAACTGATTCCAGAATTAATTACCAGTTCGAATGAATTGGACCTAGTTACCAACTAGACGTATCAGTTATAGGATGACAGCCATATTTCAGTTTGAGTGACTACATGAACTGTGTATTATTAACATGGAACACAGAGGAAGAACAAGTTTGACACAGAAGCAACAGGAAACAATAAAATTAATTTTGAATCTGTTATGTTTAAAGAATCATTGAGATAGACATTCAGGTAGCAAGAGGCAAAGAGAAATATGGACCTAGAGTTCAAGACCTTAGTTAGAGGTAAAGTATGGTACCATTAGAATACTATTGCTAAGTGAAGGCATGGGGGGTATAGAAATGACTTAGGGAGAATAAACATGTAATATGAAAAGAGAGCTAAAGACAGAACCTGAGGCAAGAAAAAGTAACAGCTAAAGGGCAGGCAGAGGAAGAGTAACCAGCAGACTACCGAAAGGAATAGTCACAGGTACTGGAGAGCTAGGAGAGAGTCACACTGTGGCAGTTGCTGAGTTTTAGAATGGAGGAAAAGTTTATCAAAGAAAGGAGTATCCTACTATCCAATGCAGCAGAGGAAGCAAATTAGGGCTGAAAAGTATCCCATAGATTAGAAAACTAAGACTTTCAAAAAGGAGATAGAAACAAAATTCAGGCTACAACAGGCTGAAAAGAGAATGGGAGATGAGGAAATGAGAAGAGCTAGAGCAGGCTACTCTACATAGGAACGTGCCTAGGAAGTTACCAAGAGGGCTTAAGGTAGCTAGAAGAAAAAGCAAAGCCAAGAGAAGGTTTGTATTTTTTTTTTTTCTTTCAAGACAGAGTCTCACTCTGTTGCCTGGGCTAGAGTGCAGTGGTGCCATCCTAGCTCACTGCAACCTCAAACTCCTGGGCTCAAGCAATCCCCCTGCCACAGCCTCCTGAGTACCTGGGACTACAGGTGCATGCCACCACACCTCAATATTTCTATTTTTTTTGTAGAAACAGCAGTCTCACTATGTTGTTCAGGCTGGTCTCAAATTCCCGGCCTTGAGGAATCCTCCCACCTCGGTGTCCTGCTAGGATTACAGGCATGAGCCACCGTACCCGGCCTCGTTTTTCTTTTTATAAATAGGTCAAACCCAAATTTGTTCATAGACCGACAGGATGGCAATAATCTTCAGGGATGGCTTGAAAGTAAATATAAAAGAGAAGGATGATAAGGGAAGTGAGATTCTGAGAAGACTGGATGAGACGGCATGTCAAGAGCTGAGGTGGCAGCATCAACGTTGGTCCTAGGGAAGGACCCTTTAAATTCCAGTACTAGAGGATAGAGGTAACAATGGCTATGGGTGGAGATACATTTGTAGGCTTGGATATGAGGGCAGGCAAGAGTATGAATGAAATTCACTTACTGTCCCCAGGTTTCTCTAGGAAGCAGTCACACATAGAGTGAAGGGGATAGACTTGTGATAAAGGGCTTGAAGAAAGTGGTGAAAGTTTAAAATAGGTAATGTAGGAAATGGGAAAGGATACTGATGAGGGAAGACAAGTTAAAAAAAATCTTTTAATTATTTTACCTGGATGTTTCTCTTGGGAAAAATGATGATTAACATTTAAAAAATATAAACCAGGAAAAAGAGGACTGCAGGTCCCTCTCACTTCATCTGAGTCTTGTGACTTACCATTACTAAGCTAAAAAAAAACTCAGAAGCATCATGTGAGAAATAAAAACACAGAAAAATGATTTTGAATAAAAGTGTCATTAAATTTTGCTATTATTACTAATAACAGTGCCTTAATTTGCTCTTTTGTATACACTACTATACCTCTTTCTCAATCATGATACCACTTTTTTGCTTCTTTTGCAATTGTCTTTTCATCTCAAAGAATGTGAGATATGTTCTACAAAGCATTTTAAACTTGGAAAATAATTAATAAGAATGGGGCAATTCATTACTAGGTTCCCATATTTTATACTCCATTTCTTATCAGTTGCTGACAACCTACTTCTCTGAAGACTTAACATTAAATAACAGAGATCTATCTAATCTTACAGGTGTATCTTCCTCACAACTCACTAACAAGAACCAATTGTTAGCAGATAGTAACATGAGTTGATAAGCTGAACATAGAAAATGTTCTGTAACATAGAAGATGTTTCAAGAGGTATTTCAAATTTAATTATTAATCAACATACCAACTTTCTTCTATTCTGATTGGTACACATTTAAAGAAAGCAACTGTAGTTAAAATCCTAAAATGTAATTTACATATTTTCCTGAGGTAATCTCACTTTAAATAATGAAGACTTCATGACAATAACAATATAGCACCATCAGTACCTATTTTACATAATATATTTTGGCACATATTAAAAAAAAAGAACACTAAAATTTTTTCTGTGAAGATACACTACATACCTATTGTACCAATTGAACAAGAGCCAGTTGAGTCCTTCGAGTTGATATTCCCTGAGTTGATTGCCATTTTTATAGTCCCTGGATTGATCTATTTTCTTCCAAATATTAGAGGGAGGACGGTCCTTTGTGGAAAAACAAAGAATGAATTATGTATATCAGATGTTTAAATCTTCCATACATCTCACTCATGGCAAAAAGCATTGCTTTTAAAATAATGCTAGAAGTGTAACAGTGTAGTGTTATGATGAAATTTACATAACATTCAAAGTTCAAATTAGTTCCTACACAACTCTTTCAGAAAATTAAACATTTTTCCCAACTCATTCTATAAAGTCATGATAACAAAATCAGACAAAGACATTATAAGAAAAGAAAACTAGTTTCCGGTGCGGCCGCCATCGGGGATTCCAGTCATGGCTCTGCGCTACCCCATGGCCATGGGCCTCAACAAGGGCCACAAGGTGACCAAGAACGTGAGCAAGCCGAGGCACAGCCGCCGCCGCGGGCGCCTCACCAAACACACCAAGTTCGTGCGGGACGTGATCCGGGAGGTGTGCGGCTTCGCCCCCTATGAGTGGCGCGCCATGGAGCTGCTCAAGGTCTCCAAGGACAAACGGGCCCTCAAGTTCATCAAGAAGAAGGTGGGGACACACATCCGCGCTAAGAGGAAGCGGGAGGAGCTGAGCAACGTCCTGGCCGCCATGAGAAAAGCCGCCGCCAAGAAGGACTGAGCCCCTCTCCCCTCCTGTCCCCGCGCACAATAAACCTTTACATACACACACACACAAAAAAAAAAAAAAAGAAAAGAAAGAAAAGGAAACTATACACCGATATCCCTCATGAACAAAGATGCAAATATTCTTAAAAAAATTTTACCAAATGGAATCTAACAATATATAAAAGGGGCAATAAATCATGACGAAGTAGGGTTTTTACAAGGAATGGAAGGTGGGTTTAAAATAGAAAATTAATGAATGCTGATCAACAGACTAAACAAAAATAATATGATAATCTCAACAGATGAAGAAAAGGTATTTGAAAATTTCAACATCGACTCCTAATAAAAACTCTCATCAAATTTTGAATAGAAGGGAACTTCCTCAACCTGTTAAGGCACATCTACGAAAAAACCAAAGCTAACATCATACTTAAAGGTGAAAGACTGAATGAATGCTTTCCCCCTAACGTCAGGAATAAGGAAAGGATGTCCACTGTACCAATTTCTATTCAACATTGTATTGCAGGCTCTACTAAGTGTAATCAAGAAAAAAAAAGAGATGAAAGTTATCAAGAATAAAAAGGAAGAACTAAAACTGTCTTTATTCATAGAAGACATGTTTTGTCTACATAGAAAATTTTGTGGAATCTACAAAAGAAAACTAAACTAAGTAGTAACTTTAGCAAGGTTGCATAATACAAGATCAATACACAAAAGTAAACTGTATTCTATATGTGGCAACAATGATAAATACATTTTTAAAAAACAATACCCATTTTAAAATAACATCCAAAATATGAAATATTTAGGAATGTATCTGACAAAAGTTGTGTAAAACCAGTATATTTAAAACAATACACTGCTGAAATTTAAAAAGAGCTAAATAAAGAGATATACTATGTTCATGGATTGAAAGACTCAACATTAAGTTATTAATTCTTCCGAAATTAAACAATAGCTTCAACAGAATCCAACCAAAATCCCATCAAGGTTTTTGTAGAAATTGACAAGCCAAGTCTAAAAGCATAAGGAAATGCAAAAGATCAGAAATAGCCAAACGAATTTGAAAAAGAAGAATAAAGTTACAGGACTTAGACTGACTGATTTTAAGACTTGTAAAAGTTGCAGAATTAAGACTATGTAGAATTGATGTGATGATAAAAAAAAAAAAACAGGTCAGTGGAACAGAATAACTGGTTCAGAAATACAACTACAGGTATTTAGTCAATTGATTTTTGACAAAGTTGGAAGGCAATTCAGTGAAGAAAAGAGTGTTTTTCAACACAACAAATGGTGCTGTAACAATTGGATAATCCTGAACAAAGAATGAACTTTGAGCCATGCAATTGCACTACATACAAAATTAATTCAAAATGGATCACAGACTTAAATGTTACCTAAAACTACAAAATTTCCAGAAGAAAACAGGAGAAAAGTCTTTGTGAACTCGGGTTATGTAAAGATTTCTAAGATATGCCACAAGTCTGAAAAGATAAACTAGATTTCATCAAAATTAAGAACTATTGCTCTTCAAAAAATATTGTTAAGATAATGAAAAGGAAAGCCATAGGCTGGAAGAAAATATTTGCAATCATATATCAAATAAAAGACTTGTACCTTGAATATGTAAACAAATTTTAAAGCTTTAATAAGAAAACAAACAAGTCAATAAAAAATAGCAAAATATTTGAACGAGTATTTTATTAAAGATTAATAGTAAATAAGCACATGAAAAGATGTTGAAAATCATTAATCACTAGGGAAATGCAAATCAAAACCTCAATAACACATAGTTACCTGTTAGAATTGCTAAAATTAAAAAAGACTGATGATATCAAGTTTTGGCAAGGATGTGAATCAACAGAACTCTCATTCAGTGCTGGTGGGAATGTAATATGGTATGATCAATTGGAAAAAAATTTGGCAGTTTCTTAAAAAGCTAAACATACACATACCATATGACTCAGCCATTTTACTCACAGGTATTTACTAAAGAGAAATGAAAACGTATGTCTATACACAGACTTGTATACTAATGTTCATAGTAGCTTGCTTTCTTTTTTTTTTTCAGCTTTATTTCTAAGAGCAAACACAAATACTCATCAAAAGGTAAACGGACCAAAACTTATAGAATATTACAATAAAATACTACTGAGTAATAAAAAGGAATGAACTATCAAAACATGCAACGACATGGATCTCAAAATAATTATGCTTATGAAAAAACCCATATGAAAAAGAACATATACTATTTACATAAAATTATAGAAAATGAAACATAATTGATAGTGACATAAAGATCAGTAGTTCCTTAGAAATGGGGAGTGGGGTAGAGAGAAGGAAGATTTATGAGGGAGGGATTACAATGGCACACGAGAACACTTCTGGGTACAGTAGTTTATTATCTTGATTATAGTGATGGTCTCATATGTCAAAACTTATATGAGTTATCTCACTTGATTGTTCACAGTCAGTTACAGTTTGAACTCCTTCTACTTTCCCCCTTCTCACTACTGCACTTGACTAGTCTTAAAATAAAAAAAGAGAAATCATGAGGTGGTGCTGAAAAGGTTAAAAAAAAAAAAAAGAAGAAGAAAGAAAATGAGAAATTTAAAAATAAAAAAAGGAAAAAGAAAAACTTATAAAACTGTATACCTTAAATATGTACAGTTTACTATGTCACTTCAACCTCAATAAACCTATCTTCAAAAAGGATGAATGATGGCTGGGCACGGTGGCACATGCCTGTAATACTAGCACTCCGGGAGAAGGAGGCGGGAGGATCACTTGAGCTCAGGAGTTTGAGACCAGCTTCAGCAAGAGCGAGGACCACCCCGCCCCCACTAAAAATAGAAAAGATTAGCTGGGTGTGGTGGCATGGCTTGTAGTCCCAGCTACTCGGGAGGCTGAGGGAGGAGGATCACTTGAGCCCAGCAGTCTGAGGCTGCAGTGAGCTATGATGACGCCACGACACTCTAGCCAGGGTGACAGAGTGAGACTCTGCCTCAAAAAAAAAGAAAGGCAAAAAGGATGAATAATGTATATCGGATTTTCTCACATAAATTTTAAATCTACCATACAAATTACTACTTTTGTCCATAATATCACTTTTGATATTTATGGTAAAAAGCATCTCTTTCAAAAGAAATCTAGAAACACAGAAGTATAACTTTATATGTAAAAATTTTTTACTCATTTATATACAGTTATATTTATTCAAATATAATTTTTCTTTCTCAGCAATAAAGGGCTGTCATAAATTTATTCTGTAAAGCTAAAACATAAATTTTCAAGATTCCTGAATAGGTGAAGAAATAACATTATCCTAGCCCCAAATTAGTATCTAGGTTGTAGGATAAACAAATTTCTTAGGAACAAGCAAAAGGTTTCCTATTGTCTTCAGCTTTAAAATTATATTATAGCATTACTAATCAACAAAATTACACTTCTAAAAATTATCAGGACAATCAGTAAGTGTATAGTAACTGTAAATGAAAACAAAACACAGGCTATCAGTATAATGAAAACAGAACTGCTTATTGAAGTTCTGCTGCTACTTAATACAAACAGGATTTACTAAAGAAACATTTTTTAAATGGTACCCAATGAAATTTAAAATAATAAATATATAATATTTTAATTATTGCTTAAATAATTTCCACTTTAAGTCATATTCTGTATAGTTTCTTTTCAGCAACCCAATCACCGTTAATATTTCCTTACTTGGGTCAGAGAAAAATTTTAGTTACAGAATCTCTAAAAATATATGATTTATATGCTGTTTTATTTAACAGTAATGGACTGGCAAAAAAATCACTTAGCTCCTACATTATTTTTTTATTATTATTTTTTTTATTCCAGGGTATTGTGAGGGTACAAACATTATAGTTACACTTTATGTCTTTGCCTCACCCAAGTGCCGGTTAAAGGCATGTCCTTCCCTCCCTTTAGTGCTCCCCATGTCCTTTAGTTGTAGATTTGCCCCCCCATCCCCCTAATACCTAGAGAGTATTTCTGCCATGTGATCAACCTAGTGTTGATCAGTTAGTACCAACTTGATGGCGAGTACAAGTGGATCCCATTCTTCTGCTCTTGTGGTGCCTCACTTTGGATAATGGGCTTAAGTTTAATCCAGGAGCTCCTACATTATTCACCTAGGACAGACTAGCATTGTCATCAATTTTACATTAATTAAGGGGATTAATTCTATTGGCTGTGCCCTCTTTACCAAGGACTATACTATATATCTAAGCCATCTCTGATTTTTGAAAAGCTCCAAAAGAGATTCTGATGTGCACCTTTGATTAAGAACTACTGACCTAAAGAAACAGTTTACCTGAAGAGGCTAAAGGTCAGGTTACCACCGAGGCATAGTCCCCATCCCCAAAAAGAAAATCTTTCCCTTACACAACATCCCTTGACCCACTCCCCTCTGAACTAGTTGATGTTTCTGTTTCCTGGTTCAAGGAATAGCAGTTAGAAGTTAAAAAGAATGGGAGCAAACTGCTATGCTTTTGGTAATAGCCTATGGGCATTATTTGAAAATAAAATCAGAAAATAATTATTATAAAAACAGTATGATCTCTTCCATGGAATATTTAGAAATATTTAGAAACATACAAAAATATGTTTATCAGGGCAGCCTTCCTGACTCTGGTGCCAATCCAAAAGTAATCTGCTCCTGTCTTTTCACATATAAATTCCCTCTTTAGTGAAGAAAAAAATTTCTTTTTTTTTTCTTTAGCCAACTTAATATGGAAAATAGTGGATAAAGACATTTCTATGACCAAATTATATTTGAAAGAGAACAGGAAAAAATGTTTAAATAAAATTGTCACATATCTCAATGTGAACTTCTTTTGGTTGGCTCCCAAAATTGTAACAGATTCATATAGCAGCAATCCTGTTTAAAGCAATCCCCTTTAAAAAGAAATAAAACACTATACAATTATTAGCAATCTCAAGCTTACCATAACCTTCTAAAATTCTATTTCTGTACTGGAAGAATCAATAATCTACTCAAGCGGTTTTTGTTTCTTTTTTCAGAGGTGGGGAGAGATATGCATATAATCAGTAAGAAATCAGTGTACTTAATTTATGTAGGCCTTTAACAATATTCTATATAAAAGGCTCTTCTAAAAATAAAGCTACTATGGAAACATAAACTATATAGTTATTGAAGAAATAATGGGTTTATAGAAAAAAAGGAAAAGGTAGGCATAATATGCACTTTTCTTTTAGTAGAGAATTGATAACTCTAGCAGCATAAAACAGACTAAGGAAAAAAACTGATAACTCTAGACTAGGACTGGAATTGGTATTGTTGACATTTATACAAATGACATGAGAGGAGTAATGAGAAACAAATTCAGAGATGAGGCAGAAGTATTAAATGGAGCAACTTCTCTGGAGGGAAATTGGCAAGGAAATACTTATTAAAATTGTAAATGCACATATGCTTTGACCAAGCAATTATACTCCTAAATTATCTTACAGAAGCATGTACAGGGGCTTGATGTTCAATGTAGCATTGCTGATGATAAAAACTAGACCACTGACTAATAAAATAGCTAAATTAATATACATATACAGCAATTAAAAAGAATACAGTATTAATTACAAAACAAGGACTAAACAGAAAATTCAAAGTAGACACTAAATCTACTAAATAAAGAAGTGCTAAGATTTTATGAAGCTTTTTAAGACAGGTTCTTACCAAATGTCTTGTGTCAGGCCTTGAAGCTTGCAGTTGTTCAAACTCCTCTATTTTTGCAAGATCTACATCTTCTTTTAGTTCCCAAGTACTATCTTCGTATGGCAATGAGCACCATTTTACTAAGTAGTAAATAACAGGCTGTAAAACATTTTTTTTTCATTTTACCATTTTGAAAAAGAGAGTAGTAAAAAATAGCTTAAATGTATTAAATTACATCAATAAAAACAAATGAAACATTTTTTAGTGTTTTTAGGCCTTAGCTTCTAAAAAGTACTAGGTTTTACTTACTTAAAAAGTATTTTTACCAAATATTTACCTCACCAGTATCCTTATCTTCACAAAAAGAGACTTCTAATACTCTGTCTACTTCAACGTAGTCTGGGTTAAATGGTTCTTCTTCCATCTAAAATTAAAAAGTAACTTAATTGAGATCAGACAAAGAAGTGGAAAGGTTCAAGCAGAGACAAATTTACTAGCATTTCACTACAGAACGTAAGTTTAATTTCAATTAAATTTCCAATAAATGGAATTTTTCCATTTTCATTTCCCAAAGATACCGAGGATATTATGAATAACCACGTTATAAATAACAACACCAACCAAATAGCAGTAAAATATAAGGTATTCCAGACAAGTAAGTTAGACTAGAAGATATATTCCTTAAAAATACCCTGAAAGCAGCCTCCATACCTTTCCTTTGCTACTTTACTCAGGTTGCAAGAGTTGAAGACCAATCATCCCATATGTAGGCTTATTTCTCAGTTGTATCAAACACTCTTTATCTTGACCTGATGGTTCCTATGCTCAAGACCCACTTATCTAGCCAAATGCAAACTCTCTACTTAAGCTACCTCAAACTCAATTGCACTCATTATTCTTCAACCCACACCTCCTCTTGTATTTTCTAACTGGATTAATGGTAACATAGCTCCCTCTCCATGGCCCACACTCAGTTACACAAGCCAGAAATGGAGAAGTCATTTTAGAGTCCTTCTTTTTCTTTACCATCCCCCCCACATTTAATAAGTCACCAAATCGTATAGATTCTAGTTTTAACCATAACTCAGACTGGTTCATCCTTCCTCATTCTCACTTCTTACCTGGACCTTTATAAATAACCCCAACTACTGTCTTGCCTTCCTCTAATCTGTTTTTCACATTGTCCCCAAAGTGACCTTTCTCAAATATAAATCTTACAAATTGCTCCCTTGCTTAAAATCCTTCACTGACTTTCCCATGTTTGGGGATCAGGTCCATATTTTTTTTTTTTTTTTTTTTTTGAGACAGAGTCTCACTCTTTTGCCCAGGCTAGAGTGAGTGCTGTGGCGTCAGCCTAGCTCACAGCAACCTCAAACTCCTGGGCTCAAGCAATCCTCCTGCCTCAGCCTCCTGAGTAGCTGGGACTACAGGCATGCGCCACCATGCCCGGCTAATTTTTTCTATATATTTTTAGTTGTCCAATTAATTTCTTTCTATTTTTTTTAGTAGAGACAGGGTCTCGCTCTTGCTCAGGCTGGTTTCAAACTCCTGAACTCAAACAATCCGCCCGCCTCGGCCTCCCAGAGAGCTAGGATTATAGGCGTGAGCCACCGCACCCGGCCCATATTTTTTTTTTTGAGACAGTCTCTCACTCTGTCACCCAGGTTAGAGTGCCGTGGCGTCAGCCTAGCTCACAACAACCTCAAACTCCTGGGCTCAAGTGATCCTCCTGCCTCAGCCTCTACGAGTAGCTGCAACTACAGGCGTGTGCCACTGTGCCCGGCTAATTTTTCTATTTTTAGTAGAGACGGGGTCTCACTCCTGCTCAGGCTGGTATTAAACTCCTTAGCTCAAGTGACCCTCCTGCCTTGGCCTCCCGGAGTGCTAGGATTACAGGGGTGAGCCACCACACCTGGCCCCATATTAGTTTTTGTGGAATAAACGGGATCCTATCTTTTCTTCCAGCCTCACCTCCCATTGCCTGTCACATCTTTAACTCAGACTTCATGCTCCAGAAGTAAAAAACATGATTTTTCAAACTCCATGTTCTTTCACACCTCCATGTGTTTACCCTCATTCTTCTTTCGTCTGACTAGATTTCTGTCCCTTGTCTTACCTGCTGGGCTAATTCCTACTCATCTCTGAAAGTCCTACTATCAACAGCCATATCAGCTTTCTTTGCTGCCTCTCTTCCTCTGCTTATCCTCCAAATGCTGTGGTACTCCACAGCTCTGACTTTAGTTCTCTTCACTCTCTTAAACCTCTGCGGAATGATACTATCACTCCTATGGTTTTATAGAGGATACACCTGGTAACAAAGTACGATGCTGAACACTAGAATGGTAACTTGGTACTTTAAGATTAAAAAAAAGTGGTAACTGAGGTGATAGATATGTTAATTAGTTTGAGGTGATTATTTCACAATGTATAGGTATATCAAACCATCAGATTGTGTATCTTAAAAATATACAATCATCAAATATACCTCAATAAGAAAACTCAAACAATACAAAAGGAAACTTCACTAGTTAAATGGAAAGAAAAAAAGAACAGAAAAAAGAAAATTTGCATAGTTCCTTTTTATGTTGTATCCCGAGTCAGGTAAGAAAAGTTAATCTTCATGAAAAATTAAAGACCAATCAAGTCCTTCTAAAATCTTCAGCTCATTAGGAACTTCTAGATCAAAGTAAACAGGTGAGAGATTTTTGAGGAGCTGGGAGGACCGCCCAGCATTCACAACTGACAAATTATTAGAATACTCCTATTTTTGAGGTCGATTTAATAATTACAAAGGAGATAACAATAATTTCATGGTGGAGATATCTAGCAGGTACCACCTTAATGTAGAGATCAAAGTTAAAAACTACCAGTAATGGGGCAAACAGGTACCATGCACCACCTGACAGCATTCACTGAGAATAAAGCATCATTTCTATGGTGTTCTTTTAAAAAATGCCTAACCTGAATTGTGAGGAAACACTACACAACCCGAAACTGAGGACCGTTTTACAAAATAAATGAGCTGTACTCTTAAAAAATGTCCAAGAAATGAAAAAACAAAGACTTGACTAAGGAAGACATTACAACTAAATGCAACATGTGATGCTGGATTACATTCTGAACTAGAGAAACCCACACACTTTTATATCATAAAAACACTAGTGGAACAATTAGTGAAATATGAATAAGGTCTGTAGATCACATAATAGTACCACATCAATGTTAACTCTACTATTTTTATGTAAAACAATGTATTTGTTTTTAGGAAATAAATGCTAAAGCATTTACAACTCACTTTCAAATGGTTCAGAAAAAATGTGTGCGCACGACAGAAAGAGAGAGATGGAGAGAGAGAGAATACAAATGATAAAGCAAACATGGTAAAATAGTAGCATTTCGAAATCTAGTTAAAACGTGTGTGGGAATTTGTCTTATAACTATTTTGTTTAAAAGAAAGAGTTTTTTAAAATTTCTAATTAAAAAAATTTACAGCAGGAAAGAACATTGAACCATTTAGTGAGGCCTAGCAAGGTAATGAATTTTTTCAATGATGCTCTTTTCACACACACACAAGGCTGGTATAGAAAATATGCAATATATTTCATGTACCGAAAAATCTTATTTTCTGTTTATTTGCTACATTATTGCTTCCTTTACTTGAATAACTTTGCTGATAAATTCTTTGTGATATTAACACACCCACATTCAACTCTGACTATTGAAATACAGGCTAACTTAAAAGTACAAACATTATCTACCGTTCTGAATTATCAGTGTTCCTGTTCCAGCTAATTTCCAAGCTAATTTTGGGAAGAGAAAAATACTATATGTAGATAGCATTTGTATTCAAATATCAACGTTGGAAGCCTAAGAATTAAAATAATAATGTTTGATAAATAATACTACATGTGTTCAGAGTCCAACACATAATAGTCTTATTTATTTTTTTCTTACGTCTGCAAAAAAATGTGCTCTTTGTGCTTGTCTCAATTTGAATCGTTTGATTTTCTGCTGGATCCTTTTATCTTTCAAAAGTTGCTGTTCTGTGGCCCACTCACAGTGAAGATAGGAGCTAAAATTTTTATAAAAGCAATATATTAGAATGACACAGAAAACCATGTTTTTCTAGATGTATTTTAATCATAACATCCAATACAAAATATTACTTTCAACCTTACAAATAGGAAGTTTATTATTTCATTTAATTTTAATAGACTCCATATAGTTTCTATTATAAAATAAAGTCATTGTGATCACTATATTCTAAGGAGATTGTACTCTAAAAGGTCTACAATTTGGCATATAGAAACAGAATGATAAAATGATTAAAAGTTTAATAGTAAGATGCGATTTATCTTTTATTTTTTTTATAGAAACAGTTTTGTCATGATTATAAAGCTAATTTGTTTTGACACCAATATAATTTTATTTAAAATACTTTCATGGAGGTATAGAGAAAAGCTGGAAAGTGAACAAAAAGAAGAGTAACGATTTTCCTACAATTATCAACTCTTAATTAATTTACCTATGACCAAGATTAAAATTTAAACTTCTAATGTCAAATCATCACATTGTGTACATCTGACACAAAAAACTTAAAGATCAGAAATGCTTTCTTTTTTTAAGAGATGGGGTCTCGCTATATTGCCCAGGCTGGCCTTGAACTCCTACCTACGCTCATGCAATTCTCCTGTCACAGGTAGATCAGAAATATCTTTTATAAAAACAGTAAAATCTGAAAAGTTCAACAATACAAGTACAATGAGTAATGTCTCCAATTTGTAAAAGCATATTTTATAAAGATTCCTGCATTTTGATAATACGTAATATTTTCTGGGGGAAAAAACATTCACTTTTAACATGAAAGGTTTTCAAACAGACCCTTTTCACTTTTTAATGATTTTTAGGTTCATACAATTATAAAGAATAAAAATTATCATTTTAAAAATAGATGAAAATGAAAAGCATCATTTTAACTTTACATATTTATATACTATTAAATATATTAATTTATATTTCAGTCAACATCTTTCAATTATTTTTCTAACTCAAATACTTACTAATTCTTGTATTTTACAAAAAATTCTTCTGTATCAATCATCACTCCAGGTGATATCTAAGAAAATAAAATCAATAATTGTGACTCTTTTAAACAGGACAGAAAATATGAAGTGTAAAATGTAATGCATCATTACTTACTTCCTTTTTTACAATTCTACAAGATAATATTTTGTCTACAATTGCAGCATCTTCTTCACTCGGATTCTCCTATGGGGGTGAGGGAAAAAAACAAGATGGACCACATTCAGAAAAGTCTTTTAGTTGCTACTTTGTGTGTTTATGAATAACACTAATATTCAACAAAAATTTATTGGCATATGTGCTGGGCACTATGATAAATATTAGGAATATATAAATGGAAAAAATACATCACCATTGTTATTGTCTCTGTCATCATCTACGTCATCATCATCATAGTAAACAATTGTGCTTTTTTTTTTTTTTTTTTAAGACAGAGTCTCATTCTGTCACTGGGCTAGAGTGCAGTGGCATCATCATAGCTCACTGTAACCTCAAACTCCTGGGCTCAAGCGATTCTCTTGCCTCAGCCTCCCAAGTCAGCTGGGACTACAAACGCACGCCACCATACCTGGCAAATTTTTCTATTTTTTGTAGAGACAGGGTCTTGCTCTTGCTCAGGCAGTTCTCAAACTCCTGGCCTCAAGCAATCCTCCTGCCTCAGCCTCCCGGAGTGCTAGGATTAGAGGCGTGAGCCAGCACACCTGGCCCCATATTGGGCTTTTTAATGTGCTAGGCATTATTCTAAGCACTTTACATATATTAACTAATTTAATCTATTATCATCTCCATTATTACCACCAGTATTACCACCAAGGTCCCAGGCTCACTCAGCTATCAATGAGTGGCTTGCAATGCAGACAAGGGGGACTAAAAGAATTATAGAAGAGCAAAGTGCATATGTAAGGCATAGAGGTGTTAAAACATGGCATTCTGGCAACTATGTTCATGAAACAGACAGCTAAGTTGCAGGAGATGAAACCAGAAAATCCAAAGGGCTTTAATATACTATGTTGAAAAGGCATCATTATTTTTGTAAGATTTAGGAAACCCCATTCAATCTAGCAATTCCACTACTGGGTATCTACCCATAGAAAAAGAAGTCATTTTTATAAAAAAGACACCTGCACCCAAATGTTTATTGCAGTACAATTTACAATTGCAAAGATATGGAATCAACCTAAGTATCCATCAACTAATGAGTAGATAAAGAAAATGTGGTATATGTATACCATGGAGTAGTTCTTAGCCATAAAAAGAAATGAAATAATGTCTTTTGCAGCAACTTGGATGGAACTGGAGACCATTACCCTATGAGAAATGTTTCAGGAATGTAAAAACAAACACCACGGGTTCTTACTTATAAGTGGGAGCTAAACGAAGGATATATACAGTCATGAAGCAGCATAATGGACATTGAAACTAAGAAGGAGGAGAGTGGAGGGAGGGATAAAAACCTACCTATTGGGTACCTTGTACACTACTCTGGTGACGGGTATACCGAAAGCCCTGACTTTAGCATTATACAATTCATTCATGTAACAAAAAAACACTTGTACCCCCTAAATCTACTGAAATAAAAAAAAATTAAAAAAAAAAAAACATTAGAGGAGTTTTCAGTAGAAAATTAATGTGATTAGACTTGTAATTTAGAAATATTCTGCAGAAAGGATAGAGTTTAGAGGAGTTTTAGGAATATATATTTAAGAGGTAGAAAATGTGGTGACAACTTGGATGAAGAAGCAAAGGAAAATGAGGAAAAGAAGAATCCCTAGGTTTCTGATTTGAATGACTCTGTCAACTAATAACATGGAATCCTGGAGGACAGGTTAGAACAGTTTTTAGGAGGAAAAACAATCCAAGTATTTTATAGAATTTATGCTGGTTTAAAATGTTTTGTAGTCATAATCCCAAATATGTCTTACCACAAATAATTGTAAAGGCTGTTCGCCAGGCAAAGGAGCTGAATTCTTTTTTATTTTCACAGAGCATTTAACCTCTTCTTCAGATTGTTTCCCTTCTGCATCTTCTGCATATTTTTTTCTTTTAATTTGTCGATTTGATCTTCTTTTCTGCAATGAACCACAAGGATCAGATTTATATATTTTGAAAGAACAGTTTTTAAAATCACTACCCCTAAAGTTGGCAACTTTGTACATTAAATTTTTAAAATTACAATCAACGCTCCTCTTTTCCTATCTTGCTTTTTACTTAAAAGAGTATAACTCGCCCTTTGCTACAACCTTACAATCTTCCTGAAGTTTTACTTCCCATAATTTCAGATAACAAAGATTAGTAATACCTTTATTACTTTTCTTTGGAAATTGTTAAGAATAAAGGGGTATCTCTTTTTAAAAGCTATTTCACAGGTTGGGCAAAATATGTTTTATTAGTAATACCTTTATTCCTGTATTACTTTTCTTTAGAAACTATTGTTAAAAGTTATCTGTTTTATTTAAGTATGTCACATCTTGGGCAATACATACTTTAAACTATTAATACTTTCACAGTTTTTGCCCCAAATCTAAAATGTGTATCAGATGAATACTGGCTAAATAATTAATTGGGTACATGAATCTGGAAGAAGAAATTAAATAATATTTGCCAAAACATGTGAAACTGTGTTTAAAGCAGAATAAAATAAAATAAAATATTTTAAAGGAAATATACAAGATAATAAAGAATTAAATCTACCAAATAATTAAATTTGAATGAAGGAAGAAACTGTTTCACTAACCTTACTACTTTTCCTTGAAAATAAAGAACATCACTATCATCAAACAAAATTAAGCCTTTTACAAAGTATTATACAGTAATATAATTTTAAATAATCTAAGCAATTTAAAATCGGGACTCAAAATTCACATGGCTTTACTTACCTCCCTAAATATCTACTATTTATTTCAAAAGTTTTATATTGCAAGGAAAACTTAAAAAAAAAAAAAGACTCACAAAGTTACACATCTTTTGATGTGTCCACTATAAAAGCAAAATCTCAATTTGGTTTGAAAATCTGAAGGGGCTTAGGTTTACTTTTTTTTACTTCCCTAAAATCTCATGGAGTACAGGCAGCTCAGTCAACTGTTCTACTGCTCAACATTTGGTAAATCTATCCCTTCTTTATTCTATTCCATTTTCTTCTATATATTTAGTAGCTTTCACAACACTCCCCAAAAATGGAACCGGCAAAATAACCCACAAGTTCTTATTTTGGTTTCTGCCTATCTTCTGTTTGGCAGGTCTTTCATTTACTTCCACAGCCATGACAAAATTGGCTGAGTCAGTGCTGCAGTGTGGCTACAAACTGTTATTTGTATCCAGTAAGACTGCAGTGGGCTTTAAAATCATGCTGCTGACTCTTTCTCTTATGAAAAGTAGAATATTGAGAGAAACAAAGGCACCAATATGGTCAGTCAAATGTGGTAGACAACTCCACACCTCATTTAGGATGGATGGGCCACTGTCTTTTGGCCATGAAGACATTTAGACTTTCAAATCTCAAAGTAACACTTCTTATGGGAGACTGGCAGGTGGTATATAAAAATTATAATAAAAGGACTACTAGAAACCCAATTTTCCCACATCCTATTTTGAAAAAGATATGAATTATTTATTTTTCCCTGGTGAGGAAAATTCTGTGGATTTCTAACACTAAGCTAAAAGAATATTTAGAATTCTATAATGGGCATGATACAGATCTTAATGTTCAAGAATAGTTTAAACTAATAAACAACTGTAACATTTATTATTCTAAAAATAACACGTATTTATTAATGTCTCACTAGGCATGACTTCTAAATAATGAAGTTTGAGAATAATTCAGTACATTTTTAGAAAATTCTGTTAGATGTTTTCAGCATTATAGTTTCCTTTCTGGTCACTTAGGCATCTGTTAGTACTTAGAAACATCTCAGTTAGTCTTTAGTAAATAGTAAATGAGTGACCTGAAAGAATTCTTCAAACTCACAAAAAGTGCACACTCAGGTAATTCTTCACAAAATACAATGAGGGCCACTTATTGTAAAACTCCTCCTTTATCCTATGAAGACTTTATCAGTCTAACAGATTAATTAAAAAGTCCATGAAAGTATGAGATTATAGATGATTTTACCATAAATTATATGCCTCTAGAGTATATAGTTATACATTAATAAGGAAAAGCCAAATAAGGTGTCACTCTCACCATTTATCTTTCTCTGTCATACAGCATATCTACTAGTTTAAAAATATAAAAATTAATCTGATGTCCATATTTTTAGCTAATGTGCTTTTTTTCTGGCTTTCTTTCTCCATAATGTTTTTTTTTTTGAGACAGAGGCTCACTGTGTTGCCCGGGCTAGAGTGCCGTGGCATCATCCTGGGATGTGGAAATAGTGCAAGCAAAGGCCCAG
>NW_012142746.1:270703-280428 GCF_000956105.1 Propithecus coquereli
CATTTTTTAAAAGAATTTAGGTCTCTAAATTTAGTTGGACTACTGAAATATTCTCTATTAAGATTAAAGGTAACAAAATTAAATATCAAATCACATTTTTAGATTTCTACCTGACTCCAAAGCTTAATTAGTTTCTAAAAGTTCAAATATTGACAATCCCCTGTTGTGGCTGAAAGCTATATGGACCTTTCCATCATTTATATAATGACATAATTATTATATAATGACAATATATCAATAATAGAAATTTATAACTATTAGAAAATACTTCTTTCCTTCACCATTTTTTTTTGTGTGTGTTAAAACAACACACACCTGTCAAAGCAACTTCATACTATAGTGAAAAGCATGGAAGACATGTACATGTTGACCTATCCTACCGTTTCATTGTTTGGTAATTGCATAATGGAAAAATGGCCAGCATTATTCTAGTAAAAATTAAACTAAATTTTCTCATATTGAATAAGTTAAATATAAGTTTGCCTAAGTTAAGGATAACATATGAAGAAAAAGCCAGGCCATATAATATTAGGAGCTTCAGTCACTGCCCTTACCTCAACTCTTGCAGCAGCCCAGGAGCCTTGAGCCACTACTCTCCCATTGGATAAGAAGCTGCATAAGGAAGAAGAAAGGCCATTCAGGGGCTTTCTGGCCCCATAATTCAACAAATGCCACCACCCCTACGGCCTACAATTGTATTTTAATTATTAGAGGGCAGAGGGTGGCCTGAATTATTATGACCTTCACTATATATAATTTTTAACTTCACAGTTATTTTGAATATCCACCTAGTCCAAAAGCAAAAAAGGCAAAATGTACAGTATTTATGTCTACATCAGGGGATTTTAAGTATAATTGTTTAGCTTTTCTTCAACAGAAGTGCAGACTAAAGGAATTATTTCTAGGAATGATTCAATCCATTTGATTTGTCATTTGTATGTGATTTAAAAAGTTAATATCTCCATCATTAAGTTCATTCAAAAGCACTCTATAAGTACAGGATGATATCACTAGATACTTCTCCATACAAAAAGCCATCGAGGACTTTGTATTGTTACTTAACGTCTTTGGGTTTCAGTTTCACTATCTGAAAAATGAGGGTTTCGGAGAGGATATGTAAGTTTCCTCCCACGTCTGATATTCTATGGTAATACTACTAGGGGCATATTGCTATCCTATAAGTTCTACCATACAATAAAATGTATTTTTACAATTAAACTACAGTGTAAATATCTATAAGGCAATATTATGCTACCTAAGTAATCCTAACAGTGTTTCTTTTCTCAGAAAAAATTTTAATACTCACTTGAGAGTCTTGATCTTTGAATGTATGCTGTGGCATCTGCTCTGCATCAGATATTTCATCTGAAGACTCATTCTTTCTTTTTTGTTTCTTACCCAATGTAATAATGAGTTTGCTGTTTCAAGAGGAAAAAAATAAACAGTAAGACCTCTTTGCATTTTCCCATTTTCGGTCAAATTAAGATTGCCATGATAAACTTTCTTCCATTTTATATCACTTGCATGTCCAATCAAGGATGATAATTACCCTGAAATCCATAATAACATTTTCAAAACATAAACTCTGTTCTAATGGAACAAACATAAACTAATACTACCGTTAACGTATTTCTAAGCACTGAAAGGCAGACAAATCCTATCACTTGTTTTTCAGTCTCAAGATTATTTTTCATGGGAAAAATTTCAGGTGATATAACTGTATTTAATAATAAAAATAATTCATTTATTTTATTATCTTGCAGATTTGGAATGAAGGATTTTTTTCTTTCTACCTCTTATTAAATTCAAATTCCACTTATTGTCCTTGAATCCCTCCTATTCCCTAAAATCGTCTACTTCTTTCTACCCAAGAGTAATTTCTCCCTTAAGTAAGATAATTTAACAATTGTTCTTTAATTCTTTCATTGATGTTAAGGCTTATCTCAGCTTACGGTATGTTCCTAAAGAGTAAAAACTATTATTTTTTATATTCCTACAGTATGTATGTGTCAATATATCTTTATATGTACGTTTATATATATTAATATTTATACATACACATATCAAATAGAATTATCTAAAATGAAGTTTTTTTCTTTCCTTGATGAGGGGTATAAGTACAGAACTCCACATTTCCTTATCTGCATCAACAGATGCAGGGACATAATCTTTTTTCAAAAATTTCAATAGATTTGGGGGTACAAGTGTAGTTTTGCTACATGGATATATGGTATAGCAGGGAGGTCTGGGCTTTTAGTGTATACATCACTCGAATAGTATACAGTGCACCCAATAGGTAATTTTTCATCCCTCAACCCCCCCACCTAGACACATAATCTTAAAGTACCATACTAATCATAAACCATGCTAATTACTAATCAGCAAAATTCTATTTTAGATATCTGTATTCCAGAAATTGAAAACTCACCCAATATTTTCTGGTATATTTCCCAGAAAAGTATCAGAATTCTTTAAGCAATTATTTATTTATATGGGAGAACTTGGAGGTTAAGAGAATGCATTTTGAAATCACAGGGTCAAAGATTTAAACCTTGACTCCTCCATTTACCTATTTGTGAGATACCGGGCAAATTAATTAATCTCCTTTAGCCTTAGCTTCCTTGCCTGGAAAACAGGGATATTATAATAGCTATTTTCACTGTTGTTGAGAATTAAATAGGATAATTTATATTTGCCATTACTATATCCTGACACACAATAATTGCTCAACTAATGGTATTACTTCTAATTATTATGTGCCAGGCACTTTCCCAGGTTCTAGGATTTGAAAATAAAGTGACGCAGTTTCTAACCTTAAAGTATCATAGTTAGACTATGATCATAGTTAAAATGCTGCTATGGAGATTAGTTCAGGATGCAATGTGAACACAGAGGAAAAAGTATTTATGTTTACTGAAGAGTATAAAGGAGGCTTTATAAAAAAGGTAAAGTTTGAGACAGGAATTGTATGATGAAAAGGAGTTTAACAGGTAGTGAAAGAAGAGGCAGGGTACATTACAGACGGGGGATACTACAGAAGAATGAAGAGAATATGTAGTAGTGACAGTATGACAGGAACACACAGAGTACAGACAGAGGGATGAAGCAGAGAGCTGGACAGCTATATAGGGTAAAGATCACAGAAGGCCTTGTATGACATACAGAGAGCTAACATTTTAAGGTCAGCTATTAAAATTTTTAAGAGATGGGGTCTTGCTATGTTGCCTGGTCTGGTCTCCTGGCCTCAAGGGATTCTCCTGCCTCGGCCTCCTGAGTAGCTGGGACTATAGGCACAGGCCACTATTCCTGGCTAAGGCCAGCTTTTAAGCTCCACAGGGCAGGAGGTTTTTTGTTTGTTTGTTTATTTGTGTTTTGAGACACAGTCTCGCTCTGTTGTCTGGTCTAGAGTGCCATGGCATCAGCCTAGCTCACAGCAACCCAAACTCCTGGGCTCAAGCAATCCTCCTGCCTCAGCCTCCCAAGTAGCTGGGACTACAGGCACGTGCCATCATGCTCGGCTAATTTTTTCTATTTTTAGTAGAGATGGGGTCTCGTTCTTGCTCAGGCTGGCCTCGAACTTCCGAGCTCAGTGATCTTCTCCCCTCGGCCTCCTAGAGTGCTAGGATTACAGGCGTGAGCCACCACACCTGGCGAGGGCAGGAATTTAAAAGGAACCTGTCTTGTTCATCGCTGGCAACACATATTTAATGAATAGACACTGAGATATTTTGAATAAATGAAAAACTAAAGCAATTGGAAGATAAAAGAATTTTAAGCCAGGGTGCAATGTGACTATAAGGAGGTAAAACGCAAGGCAGGGAAACCAGTAATAAGGCAAATGACAACTCAGGTGAAAGAAAAAAAGTGTAATCTCGGGCCATGGCAATGTGAATGAAGAAGTGAAGAAAGACCTAACTTTTTATTGTGGAAGCAGACCCAACAGGACTTGGTTATTGACTGGATGACTAAATGTGAGGCAAGAAAAAGCTGTAGAATGATTTCTCCCTACGTTATTCCTGTATTGGAATGATTACCACATTCAACAAGATAACGGTAATTCTTACTTGATGTCCCACCTGTAGTGTTCTGAACATGGGAAGAAGGCAAATAAGAGTAAAAAATATAGCTTATATTGGAAGCAGAAAACCAGAGGCAATATAAGAAGATATTCTGAAACAACATTAAGGAACCAACCACAGTTACACTCCATTCCTTTCCATCACTTTCACTGTTTATTTCCTCCCTCTACTCGTACCTTTTCCTTATGCTCGTTTCCCTCCTAAAATAAAAATTTCCCTTGAGGCTATATTCACTGTTAGATACCACATGATCTTGTTCTTCCTCCTTCTTATCCATAAATTCTCAAAACAGTCATTTCCGTTTCATTCCTCAACCCACTGTAATCTGAACTCTTGAAACCAGTCTCCACATCCAGAGCTTCCACTTATTCAGTGTTTACGATGAGTCAGCCTCTGCGCCGACTTCACACGCATTCTCGCACTTGATGTTCATACGACTCTGAGAGGCAAGGACTATTATTTTAAAAGGAGAGGAAATTGAGGTTTAGAGAAGTGAAATAACTTGCTCAAAGTCGTACAGATAATAAAAATAGAGACAGAAATTAAGTATGCCTTACTCCAAAACCTGAACTCCTAACATCTAAGTCCACAAATGACCTTCAAAAGGCCAAATCCAATAGAAATTTTTAACGTCTTACCTAGTGACTTACAACTAACACTGTTTCCTTTTTGTACCCTTCTGGATTCCATGATACAACAGTCTTCTGGTTCTTGTTAAAACTTCTCTCCCTAAATTTTGGCTCCTTTTTCTCTACCTACTCCTTCAGTGTTGGCTTTCAGCAGCATTCAATCATTGACAACTCTTCTCTGCCAGTCTCTTAAACTTTGGTGTTTCTCAAAGTTCTGTCTTCAGCCTTCTTCCCGCTCTATAAACTGTGTCTGGGTGAATTAATTTAATCTATTCTTAACTACCACTTAGAAGTTGAAGATTCTCAAATCTCTTATCTCTAGCTCAGACCTTTTCTCCTTCAGACCTATATAATCAACAGCTTATTAGACATATCCATGTGGATATCTCAAAGGTATCACAATCTCAAAATGCCCCCAAATCCAATCCCTCATTTTCTGTAAACCTAATAGTCCAACAGTCTACTAATATTAAAGTATAATGTAAATTCAGAAAAGCGCACACGTAAGAGTACCACTCGATGAATTCTCTAAAACTGAAAATACCTGTCTAACCAGCTCCAAATCAAGAAACAAGACATTATTAGCTTCCCAGAAGCCCCCTCTCATGCCCCTTCTAGTAAGACTCTACTCCTGAGGGTATCCAAGAACCTGCTTGTGATTATTTGCTACATCCTAGGGCACTTGTGCAGATGATTTTCAATGGCAAGGTCACGGACAATACTAAGTAAAACTGGGTAGTAGAAATAGGTATATGATACTTTTTCCTACTTGCTATCCCTCTCCAACCTAAACGGGTATTTTCAACTCGTCTGTAGATGAGAACACCACTAGTAAAAGGAGAGTTTAGTTGCTTAAATAACAATTTCCCATGACATGCAAATCAAGGCCTGTTAATACCTTTTAATACATTGCTTAACAAGGCATTTTCTTGATGTTTAATAAGCTAAATGAATTATGTGAAATACATATTCTGATATAGTATCAATGTGGCTGCTTGGAGGCTCAAATCCCACTGAATAAAAACTTCAATAAAATGAGAAGCAGAGATATTTAAATTTTCGTTAAATTTATAAATGACTATGAAGCAGTAATGCTGTTCCTTTTTGGTGGTATGAGGAGATTAAAGGAAGATTCTCTAAGGACAAAGGACTAAGCTGCTTAAACATTTTTATAGATAAATGTTACCTAAATCTCTGGAAAATAAATACTAATTAATAGGTATTAACTACCAAATCAATCTTAAATACCCACTCCCTCTGGTGGTGGGGATAGGTTAGATAAAAATGTTTCCCATCACACCTGTGATAAGCTTTTGTTGTCTTAATTATTAGAAAATTTTACCTAAAAACAAAAAAGGAACTTATATTTATTTTCCATATATTCTATATTTTTCTTCCAACATTGTTCTCTAGGCCTGGAATAGCGTCTTATTTCACAAAACTCATTAACCATTTTTAACAACTCAGGCAAAAATCTCTTTCAAATTCCAGCTTTGTATGAGATATTTCAGATATAGCAGTTTACTACTGAACCTTTTTAAGTCCAAAATGTCACACATGCCCTTTCTATTTTAAAAGAGTACATGTCCACGATAGGAAAAGAGGCCAATTCCAAAGTCATTCTTGACTGACATAATTCTGAGTTTAAAAAAAAAGTATAAGACAAGTGTGGTGGCTTGTGCTTATAGTCCTGGCTACTTGGGAGGCTGATCGCTTGAGCCTAGGAGATTGATGCCAGCCTGGGCAACACAACAAGACTTCATCATTAAAAATACACACACACAAAAAAGTGTGTGTGTGTGTGTGTACACACTTTAAATATATATATATATGTATACATATTTTTTAAAGATTTAAAAACTAGGATTGTTTACGTGGAACATTGAAACTTAAACACCCTAAAGTCGTAGCAATTTGCTGTACATTCTAAAATGGTATCTAGGTAATACTGTAAAGGGGAACAATTAATTTGGTTGTTATCAGATCAGTAGCTCCTAACTGTGTGGGGCAGGCTTTATTAGAAAGCCATCTATTTTTTTTTTTTTTTTTTGAAACAGAGTCTCACTGTGTTGCCCAGGCTAGAGTGCTGTGGCGTCATCCTAGCTCACAGCAACCTCAAACTCCTGGGCTCAAGCGATCCTCCTGCCTCAGCCTCCCGAGTAGCTGGGACTACAGGCATGCGCCACCATGCCTGGCTAATTTTTTCTACATATTTTTAGTTGTCCAATTAATTGCTTTCTAATTTTAGTAGAGATGGGGTCTCGCTCTTGCTCAGGCTGGTTTCGAACTCTTGAGCTCAAACAATCCACCCGCCTTGGCCTCCCAGTGAGCTAGGATTACAGGCATGAGCCACCGCGCCCGGCCCAGAAAGCCATCTATTTAAAATATGGATTCCTCATGAGGAAACATCAGACAAACTCAAATTGAGAGACATGCTACAAAATAACTAGCCATTATGCTTCAAAAGTGAAAATATCTTAAAAGAAAAAGACTGAGCAATTATCCCAAATTGGAGGAGATGACAAAATGCACTGCAGAATCCTGAATTGGATCCCGGCCAATAAAAAAGGGGAACTGACAAAATTTGCATGTGGTAGGCAGATTAGTTAATAGGATTATATAAATGTTTATTTCCTGGTTTTGATAATTGTGCTATGATTACATAAGATGTTAACATTTGAGAAGCTGGGTAAAGAGCCTAAGGGAACTCTGACCTATTTTTGCAAGTCCGACATTATTTCAAAATTAAAATTTAAAAAAATAATACACCAGATTTGTGTGTCCCAACGTCAGGATTCTGATCTAGTTAGTGGAACCCCAATGTGACTTTTAAAATATTCCCCAAGAATTCCGATGTTCTACCAGGTTTGGGAACCACTGGCTCAGAGAAGGTTAATTAGTGTAGAAAACTCTAGGAACAAATATTCAGGATAATGAAATTATTTTAGAGAACATTTAAAATTTCAAAATGCCTTTGGCTACAGTATCTCAGTTGATTCTGAGAAAAACTCTAACATAGGCAAGGGAGGTATTGGTTCCACCATACAGATAGTGCAAGTTCAGCTCTAAAAGATGAAAAAAAGGGCTGGGCATGGTGGCTCATGCCTATAATCCTAGCACTCTGGGAGGCTGAGGCAGGAGGATTGCTTGAGGTCAGGAGTTCGAGACCAGCCTGAGCAATATAGTGAGACCCCATCTGTACAAAAAAATAGAAAAATGAGCTGGGCATGGTGGTGTGCACCTGTAGTTGCAGCTACGCAGGAGGCTAAGGCAGGAGGACTGCTTGAGCCCAGGAGGTTACAGTGAGCTATGATGATGCCACTGCACTCTAGCCAAGGCAACAGAGGGAGACCCTGTCTCAAAAAAAAAAAAGATGAAAAAAACTACCAAAATCACACATCTAGTAAAAGACAATAAAAGTCTCTTTATTCCTAGATTACTATTTCCAACATATCTTACTGACTTTAAAATAAAATGACACATATATTTCAACCAGTCAGCAGATATTTAATACCAAAAAACACAGCTTAGGCTGGGCACGGTGGCTCATTCCTACAATCCTAGCACTGTGGGAGGCCAACGTGGGAAGACTGTTTGAGGTCAGGAGTTTGAGACCAGCCTGAGCAAGAGCAACACCCCGTCTCTACTAGAAATAAAAAAAATTAGCCAGGCATGGTGGCATGTGCCTGTAGTTCCAGGAGTCCTTGGGAGGCTGAGGTAGGAGACTCACTTGAGCCCAGGAGTTGGAGTTTGCAGGGAGGTATGACAGCACTGCACTCTAGCCAGGTCAAGAGAGCAGTACTCTGTCTCAACAAACAAATGAACAAAGCAAAACAAGAGAAAATACAGTTTAATGCCTACAGAGATATATGAAACTATATTATCTTTCAGTAAATTTCTAAGATTTAAGTTTATCTGACTTTCAAGCAACTGGAAATCTCTATTGACTATACAATGACAACAAATAGCCATAAATGTTATCTTAAGGAAGTCAGATGCTTCAAAAGTAGAAAAAATAAGATCAGTTAAGCAAAATACCCAATTGGTACAAAGCACTCCATTCTTCCATCATGGATTATAAAGAGTTTACTGTATGAATTCTAAAATAAAATTTCTTTACAAATGAAAATAAAATTTTGTTATGAATACATTCTTCAAATAAATTGACAATATGCTATTCTAAGGAGAAATATCTCCAAGGTAAACAAGTAACAAAGTAATGCAGAATTTAAAACAGAATATATTAACAATAAAGGCTTTATGCAAGCTTTTTTTTTTTTTTTTTTGGAGACAGGGTCATGCTCTGTCACTGCGGCTAGAGTGTAGGTGCGCAGTCACAGCTCACTGTAGCCTCAAACTCCTGGACTCAAGTGATCCTCCTGCCTCAGCCTCCTCCGTAGCTGGGACTACAGGCATGAGCCGCTGTGCCTGGCCAAGTTTTGATTTTTAAAAAACATTAAAAATGTTATCAATGTTAGCAAAATGTAACAACAGATATTCAGACAAGTAAAAAGCTAAATATCAAAACATGGGTTGTTTCTGATAGCAAAGGGCAATTTCAAACCAAGGTATGAATGTGAAATGTTAATTCATTTGATAAGTATAGGCACTAGAAAACTGCAGTGTTTATACTTGATATGTTTATATTTGATTTCCAGATGTCATTTATGCACTCATCTAAATTGTGCCCACATGTTATTAGTAGGTGCTTTGTAACAAGCTGCAATCTACACTGTATCAATCTGTAATTGCCCCTGTTCATTCTCTCATTGCAATAATTGGACAAACAATGAATTGTACCCAATTAGTCCATTTGTTGTAATTAATATACCCCAATTCATCATAAGTGAAGAAAACAGGCAAAAATACTATTTCACATTTTTTCTTTGCAAGCCAAGTGAAAGGTATTGAGGCAATTTTAAAAGTCCTCAAGTATAAACTTTTTTAAAAAAGAAACACATTTAACTTGCTGAAATGACTCCCATTTAAAGTTCAACTCAAGACTTCGGCTTAGGCC
>NW_012142746.1:282553-283524 GCF_000956105.1 Propithecus coquereli
GATAATTGATTAAATTTATAGGACTATGAGAACATTTTTAAGCACCAAAAGCATTCCACTTATGTCAGTTAAATAATCAGTAACATAAAGAAGTAAATTCTAACTGACAACATGGAAACATAATTTAAATGTCACAGTAATAAATCACAAATTTAAAAATGCTTCAACCAAATCAGGTGAAATCCCATTATATAATCTAAAACCAAATAAAGCTATAAGAAAATTCTACTGGAGGTCTTAGAATGAATTTTACTAATTTATTTTAAAACATAACTACTATTACTAAACCATTAGTTTTGTCCCTGTGGTTTTATGCATGAATTAGCTTGCCATTTTTGCTCTCAATTTAACAAATCAAATTTAACCATTTGGTATCGTTTAATATTTAACCGTCTTTCCATTCATTCATTCCATAAAATCCATTCCATTCCTTTCATGGAGCAACTACTATGTACCCACCATTACTGAAGGAATACCTGCTATTTTACATTAAAGGCAGCTTTTTAGAAGCTGACTGCGAAGGTCATGAAAAACATCAGAGTAGAAGAAGGTTGCTTTCAAGTCCTACTTCACCCTTCGTTTTGAACCTGCTATTTCAATTTCAACTCGCACCCTTCCACACAACCATGAGCAAAGTCCTCAAACTCCAGGCATATTTCGAACAAAATTTACTTATTCTAAATGTTACTTTAGATAACCTGATAAGCAGAGGCATGCTCATGTCAAAGATTATTCTCCTTAACAAGCAGCAACCATGTTTTCCTGTTTGATTTTTTTTTTGGGAACAGAGCCTTAATGGAAGGAGAACCTAGGTAGCTGAATGGCTTGAAGGAAGGGGTGTGGCTTCTGGCCTTGGCTTTTTCCTTAAATAGCTACATGCTATTTATATTTTCAGAAAACAATAATGGCTAACATTTACAGATATTGTTTTATATGTTTTAAATGTTATTAACTGATTTAATCCTCAAAAT
>NW_012142746.1:286919-290910 GCF_000956105.1 Propithecus coquereli
GAAGGATAATATAGATTCATTGATATTTTCACAGCATTCTTGGTTAGTTGATTCAAATTTTGTCCTGTAAATATAGTTGATTAAAATTTTATACTGTAAATATTCAGTGCATTTGGAATAAAGTCTTTTCTGTCATCTCTACTCCAAAACTCTGAACACTATTAACAAATTTAAAAATAATTTTAATTTAGAATGACTACTTCTTAGTTTATTGTGATTTTTAGAAAAATAAATCCTCTAAGACTAGAACTAGAACCTGAAATCATTTAAATCATTTTAATGCAGCAACATAGCTAGTTAGTAAACAGACATTCCCATACTTAAAATTAGAGAAAGTTTTAGTTTTCCCATGAAAGAGTTAAATGTGAATTTTTTTTTCTTTTTCTATATCATAATTATTTTGCTCAAGCAATTCGGGAAAGAAACAAGTTTTATAGTTTTACATTAAAATTATTAATATTTTAGCAATATCACAGGAAGCAGATCAAGAGCATTTTAAAAAGAATTTCCTCTTCAAACACGCATTCATCCACATATACTTAGATCACAGTTTTGTTATGTTCTTACCCGTAAACATGCCTCTGACTATAGCAAAGGAAAAAAACATCAGGAATTTCCAAACACATTTTCATGCTGATTCCAGTGTGCTTTACTGGATATCTTTTCTATACCTGCCTCATCAAAGGTTTCATAGCAGTGCTGCAGCACTGGGAAAGGAAGGAGGGTTTAGAATCGTTCACTAAAATGCCACCTTAAGGCCTACAGGCTATAACAAATAACCAAGACTCGAGAAAACAGCAACAAGCTCAAGATGGCGATGCAGTACGACTCCCGCAGCAGCAGCCAGTAATAAGGAAGGTTATTCAATCCCATTAGCCTTTTAGCCCAAAGAACCCCTCCTCCTCCCACTCATTCAGGCTTTCACTTACCCTTCCTCTTGGCCTCTTCACTGAAGACATTTTTGGCGTCAGACAAAGGCTTGCCCTCTGCTTTTTCACCACCCCAGGCAGTGCTCAAGAAAAAAGCATTGAAAGAAGATTCCTAAATGGCCTATTTAGCAAGCTGCAACCAAGAGATGCACAACCCTCCACAAATACACATTTTGATTTATCAACACATTTCTGCCTTGGCAAGTTTGTGTCTACTGTTCATCCTATCTAGGTATGAAAAAGGCTGTAAACACTCCTAAGAAGCTGAGTTTCCTCAATAGCTGTAAGCAGATAGCCAGATTCCAACAAAGCACAGAAAGAAATGAATGCACAAAGCATCAAAATGCATCAGCATGAATATTAGAGATGTCGTTAAAAATACTGACTCCTTCTGCGGAAGTAGGCCAGCAGATGGTGCTACCAGTTATTATTCCATTAGACTCTGCAATTTAACCCCCAATGGACTGTTCTTCCCTCCATGTAACACATTAACTCTCACTCTGCCATTTCCTGCAGTAAAGTTTTAAAAAATATATATAAAAATCTGATTTTAAAAAATCATCTGAAAACTAAAACTTTGGTAGAATGGTCTTATGTGGCTATCAATATTTAAAAAACAAAAGCCAATGCAATTTTTACTAGAGAAAAATACTTTTATCCACGATACTCTAAAATATTTAAAATATGAAAATAGCTCAGATGAGTAAAGGGTTAAAGAGCAGGTCGTGCAAATGAACACATAACAAGTGACTTCTCTTTAAGAAATTAGATAAGGTCTCACGATTTTTCTAACAAAAAGCTAATAGTGTTATTTTGAAAATAGAGAAATGAAGCTATTTTCATTTAAATTCTAAAAAAAGGCTTAAAATTTTGAAATGAACAAATGAGAGCTATTTATAGAGAATTACTAACTACATTAAAATTTTTTCATTCTCTTAACCTAAATGAATACATTAATTTATTTTCCTAACCTAAAAAAACCCTCTTAAAACCTTCTTGACCTTTACTCTCACATTCTATTTTAACTGAACTGTTGAGTTTTTCAGATAAAATTTTAGGTTTAGTCCCTTGCTAAAAATAAATAAGTAGCAAGTCCACTTGAATTTGATCATCAGCACAACTTTTCTTTCTATAAAAAATTGACAGCATTTTAATAAGCAAAGCCCTTTAAACAAAATTTCACTACTTCAAAATTTAAGTTTACTGCTTTCATTAATGTCATTTTTTCAGCTGGTCTTGGCTAGTCTTGTGATATCACTATCCAAGAACATTGTTTTTGGTATTTTTTTCCTTTTAGGAACCAAAGGCCTCAAAACGGAGCAACAACACTATCTGAACAGTGTCCTAGAAAGACCGATCTGAACAGTTTGAGAGATTACAGGCAGAGGACAAGTAAAAGCAAGAAAAGGATCTTACTGACTTGAGAGGTCACTGATGTAAAAATAATAGTAAGAGCTAACACTTACTGTGTACTTACTAACTGTCAGGCATTATTCTAAGCATTTTATGTGTATTAATAAATGATTTAATCCTAAATGATAATGGAGATAAGGGGAGTGGCCGATAGGAGAGATACTCTTATAGCAGCATTACAAAATGATAGAATGGAACCGAGAGAGCAAACAATTTCAAAAATCTTAATGATAACAATAGGAACTAAAACAGTGATTACTACATGCCAGGCACAATTCTTATTATTTCATATATATAGACTCAATCTTCAAAACAACCCTGTGAGATATGTACTAGTGTTATTCTCATTTTATAGTCGAGGATACTGAGGCATAGTGAAGTGACTTGCACCCAAGATCACACAGCTACTGAACGGTGGAGCAGGGATTAAAAGACAAGAGGGCCTCGTTATGGAGACCATGCTCTTAACCAATATATATTATCACATTTGGTTCAAACATCACAATTTACAGAAAACCATTTGAATACAAAAGAAAGTAAGTGGCTTTCACAAAATTGCAGAGATACTAGCAATAATGCTAGGATGAAATTTGTTTTTTTCCAGTGCCCTTTCAAAGATACAGGAATCAACTAGATAGAGGTGGGGTGTGGTATGGAGCAGGAAGAGCCAGTACTTGGTTTCTAGACCAACAGAAGGCAAAAGAAATAGGAAACCTAGTCAAGACAGAGTGTGTATGATAAGTTTAATTCTTGTCATACTGAGTTTGAAATCGAGGGCTCTAGCAATTGGAAATTAGGGACTGGATCCTCAGAGAGAGAGGTCAGGGCTGGAATATAAGATGTGGATTGCCCTGCTGTTCTCTTTCATTACTCTTAATTCACTGACACTCTGCATTCTCAGACCTAGGAGGAGTGCCAAAGTGTCTCACTTCTATGAAGTTTTTCAATAGATTCTATTACCCGATTCAAAATCCCAATTGTTTAACAATAAATCTTAACAGTAGATGATAAAGAATCTGTGATCAAACATTTCTTCTACTACTGCAATACAGTATTTTTATACTATATTCCCACAGAACATCAACATTCAGGTGTTAAATAACTAAACATTTTTAACAATGGTCATTTCCCAATTCACCCATACACACAAACATACAATGTTATGGGTTTTTCTCCCCTTCCCCCCGTCTAAGCAGTCATCAAATTGTTAAATCTACTTAATTGTACTTTGTTTTCTCTTCTTAGTCCCTCATAGCTCCTGCTGTATTAATTTTCCACTTGTTAAAGTTATATTATAGTTATGTCAGAAAATATTCTTATTTGTAGAAAATATATACTGAAGTCTTTGGGAATGATGGAATATCAGGTCTGCAACCCACTCTCAAATGGAGTAGGGTAAAAGAATTTTTTTGTACTACACTTGCAATTTTTCTGTAAGTTTGTGATTTCAAAATATAAATTATTGGCTGGGCACGGTGACTCACACCTGTAATCCTAGCACTCTGGGAGGCCGAGGTGGGACGACTGCTTGAGCTCAGGAGATTGAGACCAGCCTGAGCAAGAGCAAGACCCCATCTCTACTAAAAATAGAAAAATTAGTCAGGTGTGGTGACATGCGCCCACAGTTCCAGCTACTCGGGAGGCTGAGG
>NW_012142746.1:302177-304369 GCF_000956105.1 Propithecus coquereli
CCCCAAATTTAAAGCAAATAATAGTTACTATAACTTTTGAAATTTATCAATTTCCTCTTGATCTATGCATTGTTTTTCAAAATGTTACCCTTCCAAATGGTATATTATTCTGCCTAGATCTCTGAGCCAAGTTAAAACTGAAAAACCTTAATGATATTAACTTTTAGTATAGCAAAAGATTAAATATGGGGTTTCCAAAATTAAAACTAGATAGAATTTTGGAAAAATAAGTTACTTTCATACCAAATACCTTTAAAAAATAAAAGGAGTAGAAATCTAACTTTCAAATTTCATTTTAGCTGTCTGCAAATAAAATGCAAAATCAATAATATTACTTATTGATATAGTATAACAAGAGAGGCCATATTATTTAATGGTTTGGAATGAATAGCATCAAGACCAAACTAAATAATCTGGTGGTTGCATTTAAAATGCTAAGAATTAATGTGGTTTATAAATTGTTTTAGTTCTAAATATCTATATAACGTATCAATAATTTCTTAAGCAAATGAAGATTTTTCATAAGGGAATTCTTTCTTTATTGTACATTTTTGTGTGTGTGAAAAAGAGAAAACTGAGATTACACACTTCATGTAAAACTCTACATAAAGTCTTCAGAAATGACCAAATAGTCCTGCAAAAACAATTCTAAACTATGTTGACCTTAGATTATGTAAAACACACATATAAAGCAAATAACATTGTATTTTATTTTTTGAAAATGTATTAGATAAACAGTCAAATAAAAATACATAGGATTAACGTATCCTTTTAGAGCAATTCTTTGTTCTTATAATTCTCTAGGAGCATTAATCCTCACCTGGCCTCTTTATTACATAAAGTAAATCGGAGTCTGCATGGAAGTAAATCGGTAAGATCTGGGAGCTGCTTATTGTTTATATGGTCTTAGTTTTCTTGCCATTCGATCCAGTCAGAAGTTGTGGGTTTACAATGAAATGCTGTATTTCATGTTTCCAAACTATGAGGTGCCCAGTGAAGCACAAGTACAACTAAGAGGTAAAGAAATCTTATAAAGAATTTCAATGCACATTCTGTGAAGAAAGTAAATTTGGAACTGGCATAGCAGTATGGATTTTTTTTTCCTTTTTCCTTTTCATATACTGAAACATTTTCTTATCTTAAATCTCTTTTACTAATATTAATGTACAAAAAGCTACAGTCACAGAACAATAAAATTTAGGAGATCCTGGAATATTCTGCCTAGATCTCTGAGCCTAATTCATTCAAAAAGGAAATAAGGTACACATGGTACCTAGCAATTTACAACTAATATGGGAGCAAACATATCACACTCAAAAGTAGACAGTTAGGTTGCACTTTCAGAAAAAATTGACTGGGGGATGGACACGCTTGAAGCTCTGACTCGGGTGGGGCAAAGGCAATATTATAGCCTAAACATTTGTATCCCCGTAATATGCTGAAAGAAAAAAAAAGAAAGAAAGAAAAAATTGAAAGGAATTAAATTCTTAACCAACTTACCCAATTTTTGTCTTCTCTTTTAACTTAGAACAAGTTTTTGTTTTTTTGTTGTCTTTGTCCTTTGGCTTGGATTTCATCCTTCTACCTTTCTTTTCCTCTTTTCCTTCAACTGAAGCACTAGGAAAGTTTTCAGGGCTCATTACTCGTGGAATATTGCGTTCCCCACGCTCCTTTGCTTTTGCTATGGCCTCTGAGATTATGCGATTAGCCTTTTCTTGCTTGCTTTCTGATTCCACCTTTTTTCTCTGCTTCTTCTCAGACATGACCCTCACCTGGGTATTCTGCAACTTAGTATATGTCCCAGAACCATCGCTCTTCTTGGAAGATGGAGGCTAGAGAAACCAAAATATTTTTTTATAGAATACACCAAAGCACATCTAAAACAACTGACATAAATATCTAAATTTTTAAAATTAAGCTTAAATAGAGAAGTAAAATTACATGAGCAAATGTTTATGTGAGTGCTACATACAAATTTAAAATTAAGACATTATGCTTATCTAGAAATTAGTATAAAGAGCTCAACTGCTACTTTTTAAAATGAGGGTTAAAGAAGGATAATATAGATTCATTGATATTTTCACAGCATTCTTGGTTAGTTGATTCAAATTTTGTCCTGTAAATATAGTTGATTAAAATTTTATCCTGTAAATATTCAGTGCATTTGGAATAAAGTCTTTTCTGTCATCTCT
>NW_012142746.1:308246-309956 GCF_000956105.1 Propithecus coquereli
ATTTAAAATAAAGTGACAGGCCTTGCTCCCCAAGAACCTGTATGCTAAATGATGGTATAAATACATAAAAGGCACATATATTAGTATCATACCCAAATATTCATAAAAAAGAAAAAGATGATATCACATCTAATACATTATTTTGATAGCAACTGGGAGGAGTACATGGAAGACTAGGGATATCGTATTTCAGTACTGGGGAAACTCAAGGATTTTACAGCATAAATGTTTTTCAAACGATAGGTCATTACCTAATAGCAATTTATAATGATATAAATTCAGTGGGTCGTCCAGACTAGCACAAAAAAAAAAAAAAAAAAAAGGAATAGAGTAGAAAAGGAAAAGGATAGTGTCCAGCCCTTACGGATGCACTTCATGCCTCTACTGAAATTAGAAATTTTTTACACCACATGTAACTCCCTTTTTCCTTTATTTGGGAAAGAAGCAAAGAGATTTGAGATCTGGGCAAGAAATTAGAAGTTTTAAAATCTGAATGGGGACTTAGGTCTCTTCTCTTCTGGTGAAATAATTTTCCCACTTACCTAGCTACCCACACTGGGGAATTCACCCATTTCAAATATTTTAGTTGTACAAGTGGATATGAGAGGAAATTATAAATTTCCAAAAAGAGAAGAGGAAAATAATTACATGACTACTATACATGCAACTAAATAGAATAAGTTCCTCTACTGGGAGGAAAAATATAAGTTCTACATGACTTATTTTCAAAACAACATGAAGAAATACAAGGTCTCAAATAATAAACTGATATAATTTCTGAGTAAAAATTTAAAAAGGAAACAGGAATTTTCAACCACATAGATATAACTGCATGGTAGCTAAAAATCTTCCAACTTTTCTCAAAAGAGGAGGACTCAGGCTCTAGGCTGGGTGACCAGCTGGATGAAGGTTTCAGTAGACAAGATAACAGAATAGAGAGAGCATGCTTTGAGTGAGAGTTTTACTGCCTAGAGACACAATATGGAATAAAAGGAAACTAGTAGTGAAAGCCCCAAACCCCAAGTTTAAGGAGCTAGCATGAAGAGAAACTAATGAAGAAAAACAAATGCAGGGAGAGTGAGGTATCAGGAGAGAGTGGTGTCATGGAAGTCAAAACAGGAGAGAGTTAAAAGCTCTGCAGTCAAAAGGAAAGTAAATACCTGAAGTAATGTGGTATTATAAATATAGTTTATAAGGCATTTTAGTTCTTTTAAATTATTTATAGTAAAACTAGTGTGCCAGTTTTTAATGTTTTAAAAATAGAACCATAATAATTATTTACTTAAATGTTCATAATTAAATCAACTTTCTAAAAATAGTAGGTGCATAGTTAATTTTAGTAATATATGTGTCAAACATTACTGGAATGACTTCTTTTGGTTTTTATTTAATGTACACAACATTTTTCTTCAAGTTACCAATATACTTACTATAAAAGAGAAAAGAAGGGGAAAAACTGATCCAAGAGCAAATTATAATCTGTCAAAGTATTTTTCTGAGTTTCACCCTTAGATTTGTTTTCAGAAGTTTTTGACGAAAGAGTAACAATGATTTCACTTCACTTTCTTCACATCTGTGAACTGCCATGTTCACAAATGAAAAGGCTTATTTTCGCCTCGGGACTTAAAGTAGTACCCAGCTTTCCACTTCTAGCTAAGCATGACATTCCTGTTTTTAAAGTGTCATAATCTTGAATTTACATTGATATAG
>NW_012142746.1:310361-312857 GCF_000956105.1 Propithecus coquereli
AAAAAAAAAAAAAAAAAAAAATACCCAGGTGCAGTGGCTCACGCCTATAGTCCCAACTACTCAGGAGGCTGAGATGGGGGGATCACTTGAGGCCAGGAGTTCATGACTAGCCTAGACAATGTAGCAAGACCCCACCTCTTAAAAAAAAAAAAAAAAAGTAACTAAATGTAACAAGTGCACCACTGCATTTAGTTGACAACGTCTATTAAGTCTGGATATTGACCTGAACAAGCCAACTGTAATAACACATTTATATTTAACAACTGAGGAAATATAAACTTTGACCAAATGTTTGATTGCAGAAAAATTAAACAGTTTTTTTAGGTGTGAAATTGTTTTAAAGACAAAAATCTTTGTCTTTTAGATAGATAAACTGAAATATTTACAGTTGAAGTGCTATGATGGAGATGTGCTTCAAAGTAATCCATGGGGGAGTATGACAGAGGGTAGTATATGTGCAACAGTGGCCATAAACTGATGGCTGTCGTAGCTGGAAACGGATGGATGAACTACTGTGTACATCTGAAATGTTAAATAATAAAGAAATTTTAAAACAGTTATATTCTGGAAAAACAAGTAGTTTGGCATGACAAGAAAACTAGATGCATTTGGGAGAATGATAAACAATAAGGACTGAAATGTAACGAGTTAGATTATGAAAAGTGTTAACGGGTTATGCTAAAATATTTAGACTATGTTAAAGGAATTAGGGAATCAATAAATGACTATATATAGAAGTAAAAGGATCAGATTTTTAATTTTTTTCAATAATTAGTTTTATTTTGTGCCTTCCCATCTTTGCACTATTTATTTATTAATTAGATATGGGGTCTCGCTATGGTTGCCCATGCTAGATTAGAATTCAAGGGCTCCAGTTGATCTTCCTGCCTCAGCCTCTGGAGTACAGGCATGCACCACCATACCCAGCTAGAATCAGATTTTTATTATTTTATTTATTTATTTGTTTGTTTGTTTGTTTTTGAGACAGAGTTTCATTCTGTTGCCCGAGCTACAGTTCCATGACATCAGCCTAGCTCACAGTAACCTCAAAATCCTGGGCTCAAGCAATCCTTCTGTCTCAGCCTGAGTAGCTGGGATTACAAGTGAGTGCTACCACACCCAGCTAATTTTTTCTATTTTTAGCAGAGACAGGCTCTCACTCCTGCTCAGGTTGGTCTCGATCTCCTGAACTCAAGCGATCCTCCTGCCTTGGCCTCCCAGAGTGCTAGGATTACAGGCGTGAGCCACTATGCCTGGCCTAGCATCAGATTTTCAGATACAGGGTTGCTATGCTGTTTCAATAAAAATACCAGAATACTTGAGGAAGATTTTTGATTTAGAAAATGGCCATACATGATACAAAAACAAGTAAAACTTAACCTTCTATTTTACAAGAGTTTATGTTGCTTTTTCATCATTTCCAAATGAGTCAAAAGTATACTTTTAAAACATCAAACCACAAAACCTCACCAAGTTCACTGCTTACTGTCAACATTAAATATGTTGAATTCATCAGTCCATGAATTACCTCTGACACTAAAAGCTACTCTCAGCATAATTTTGTGATTAAGGGAATGGGCTTTGGAGTCAGCCAGCCCTGGACCCTGGTCCCAGTTTCATCATTTACCTGGGCCTCAGCTTCCTCGACTGTAAAATGAAGACAATAATAGTATCTACCTTACAGGCCTGTTGTGAAATCTAATAGATAATGCTTGCAAAGTGCTTAGCATGGAGCTGGGCACACAAATATACTCAGAGATATTAGGTATTATTATTGTTATTGCTGTGATGTGATATTACACGCTTTTCGGTACATGGTATCAAGGAGTATATGATGTCAATGTCTTATTACTGATGATTGGTTAAAGTAGTTAAGTTTGGTCACTTGGTTAAAGTAATGTCTGCCATGATTCTCATCTGTAATTGTCTTTTATAATTAATACATATCTCATGGGGAGATATTTTGAGACTACGCAAATATCCTGTTTCTCACATACATTTGCCCAATAATTCTAGCATGCTTTGACGGTTCTTTTTTTTTTTTCTTTTCTTTTTATAGGTTAGGGGATACAAATACACTTTTGTTACATGGATATAAGATGGTTTTTGCCTGCAGCAATTATTACTGTGATATTTGCCTAATGGGTAATTTCTATTTCCATTTTTTCTTCCACATTTTCAATTAGAATTCCAATTGTAAACAAGAGCTGTCTTCTACTAATTAATTACAGTACAGACTTATGGATATTTATTTTATTCTACAGGTTATAATCTAATACTATGATTATTTGCTTGTTGTTAAAATTATCCTAGCATTGGCCATTTACAGCTCCTACAAGTTAGTTCCTTGTTCATCTGACATACTCTCATCATATTTCAAGTACTTCTTCACTGTAAAATATTCCAGGTTAATGGAAAGAAATAAGAAATAGTTTAATGAAGTGGTTGAAATGGAAGCCATACCACAGTAGGTTTAGAAGTAAATGGGAAGAAAGG
>NW_012142746.1:314563-329838 GCF_000956105.1 Propithecus coquereli
GAAAATTTATCCAACAGATTCTTCTTTTTTAGCTTGTACTAAACTTCTATTAATATAATCGAATATTTCCAGTTTAAATTTGTGAACTGGTGTCATCTGGCCCACCTCCTGGGTTCCTATTGACCTTTCCTTTCAGCTTAATATCTTCTCTTCAGGAACCCTACCATTAGTTCTTACTTAGCCCTCCCCCCAAACATGCTGATTTAAAAACAACAACAACAACAAAAAACTTATGAGGCTGAATCTATAAGTGGCCATGTATGTGTTGTGCACAAAAAAAAAACTAAAGTATAATCATGCATCACTTCACGATGGGGGTACATTCTGAGAAATGCATCATTAGATGATTTCATCACTGGGTGAACATAATAGAGTGTACTTACACAAACCTAGATGGTACAGACTACTATATACCTGGGCTATACGGTATAGCCTCTTACTCCTAGGCTACAAACCTCCACAGCATGTTACTGTGCTGAATACTGTAGGCAACTGTAACACAATGATAAGTATCTGCATATCTAAACATAGAAAAGGTACAGTAAAAATACAGTATTATAATTTTATGGGACTACCATCATATATGCAGTCCATTGTTGACTGAAACGTTATGCAGTGAATGATGGTATAAAAGACATGGTTTATGCCTTACAAACTAAATAAATGTATGGTATAATAAGCTGGCCATAAAAAGCAAATGCAATCTTAGACTGCAGAAACAGAAATATGGTCTATAGAACAAAGGGAGGTAGTAATTGCACTATACTCTCACCAAGAGAAATGTATTCTGTCTTGGTGTAAGAGGAACATGAACTACAGCACTCATTCAAGACATTATTTGAATACATGCTATCTGCCAGACATTTCTGTAAGTGCTGGGAATAAAACAATAAAGAAGATAATTCCTTTTCTAATGTAGCTAACATTTTAGAGAGAGAGGTAAGCAAAGAGGAAAAATATCAGTTAAAGGTAAAGATTATGCAGGGAATGAAAATAGGATGATGTGATGAAAAACGATACAGTCACCATTTTAGAACAGACTCAGGGAAGGTCTCACAGAAGAGGTTCCATTAAAACTAAAATCTGAATGAAAAGGAAGAGTTAGCCATGTAAAGATCAGAGGAAAGATGAATTAAAAATTATCAGAAGCAGGTTTGAGAAATTATCTACAAAAGCCAAAATGACTAATGTACTGGTTTTATATCTTAATAATGTTTCCCTATTGGATAACATTTGCACTAACTATACTTTCTAATCTGTTCATCAGATGGGAGACTGTCTTATCTGTAGAAGTGAGTGCTCTGTACCTCAGTTTCTCTCCAGATCTTACCTGTTCAGGTGCTACAATTTTAAGTTTATTGCTTCTAGTAATGGGCCATCATCATTATTCTCAATGGTCTGATTGTCTAAGGCAGTGATTTTGAACTGTGAGATGTAATCTCATTTTGGGCCATCAATTCAGTGGATAGCAATAACATTCTTGACAAATGAAATAGACCAGTGAAACACTGGTTATATCTTAATATACATACACACACACACACACACACACACACACCCTTACATATATATTAATACATTCATAAACACTTATAGACAATTATATACTAGGTCCCAGTTAAAACATTTTTAAAACAGCATTCATTGACCTCTTAAGAAGAGTTCCATTTCATTTAACAGGAGAACTGTAATGCAATTTAACACAGATTATTATTTTGGTCTGTCCTATTTTGGAGATGTTGGCTAATACATAACTACAGAATCAAAGAAAAAAATCCAAAACTTACACTAGGAAGTAAGCTCCATAAAGTCAGGAATTGTGTCCTCTATACCCAAAGCTTAACACGATACATGTTACACAGAATAAAAAATATATGATGAATGAATGAGTAAAAGGATGAATAAAGTTCCAAAAGGCTGTATTTTTCTAATACTTATTTGTGTAGTACAGAGCTTAGCCTTACCCAAAGAGAGGGTTGGCTTTGGCCCCAGGCTTCCAGAAGGGAACCTATGCCATTCCTGATAGGAGTGTCTTTGTTTAGAGCAGGGGCTGGCCACATCAGAAAGACCAATCATGTGATTTAGGGTAGGGGCTTTGGATTACCTAGTATCAGTGGACCTGGAGGCTGAGATCAACCATATGGGCAATCAATTAATCAATCATGCCTATGTAATGGAGCTCTGATAAAAACTCTGACACTGAGGCTCAAGTGAGCTTCCCTGGTTGGCAGCAGTCCAGATGTATTATCACACAGCAATGTTGAGACCTGATTCCATGGGGAGAGGACAACAAAAGCTTTGTGTTTGAAATCCTCCCAGACTCTGCTTTACGTATTTTTTCCTTTGGCTAATTTTAATTAATAGCCTCCTCCTGTAATAAAACTTTAACTGTGAGTATAACGCTTTTCAGTGGGTTCTGTGACTCCTGCCAGCCAATTATTAAAACTGAGGGTGATCTGGGGAACCCTCAGAATTTGCAGTTGGTGTGAGAAGTGAGGACAGTCTTGCAACTGTGCTAACTCTGCAGTTTGGCTAACTCTGAAGTAATACTCCTCAATGAAAAAAAGTTAATAGGAAAATAAAGAGATCTTGACTTGCCATCATCAAATGCTAACTAATTAAAAAGCATTTCAAATTTTTGTAAGACCTATAAAAGAATGAAAACCAGGATTGGCAATGATTCCATTCTATCAAAGACTTATCTATAGGAAATCTGGACTGAGAAAATTCCTTCATTAAATATTCCCAGGCAAAAGTCTAAATAAAATTTGTATATAGGAACACTTCAGCCTACTCCCTAGGCTGAAGTGCAGTGGTGCATAGTTCACTGCAGCCTCAAATCCCTGGGCTCATGCAATCCTCCCACCTCAGCCTCCCAAGTAGCTGGGACTACAGGTGCATACCACCATGCCCAAATTTTTTAAATGTTTTGTAGAGATGGGGTCTCACTATGTTGCTCAGGCTGGCCTCAAATTCCTGGCCTCAAGTGATCCTCCTCCCTCAGCCTCCCAAAGCACTGGGATTACAGGCATGAGCTACTGCGCCTGGCCTGATAATGTTCTATTTCTTGATCTGGATACTAGGTACGAAGATGATGCTTGTTGTCTAAAAACCAATCAAAGCTGTTTACTTATAATTTGTGTATTTTATGTACATTATACTTCAATAAAATTTATGTTAAAAGATTAAAACTCAGATTGAATACCATTATTTAATCTTATTAATCTGAGTAAACAATTCTTCTTGCATCCAGGTAAAGATCAAATGTTCTCCTAACACAATGATGTCTTGACACTAAAGACAAATTATTTTTCTTTATTATATTAGCCTGAGAGATGTTTTTCACTCAGAAAGAAAACAGTAAAAGGGAAATATAATATTGTATATTACCTCTAATACCAGGAGAAATTTACAAAATGCTGAAAGAGGACTAAGAGTCACTTTAATCAATGTTATTAATGGTGGGGAAAGGAAAGGGAAGAGCGTGAAGAAAGTTTTTTGCAAATCCACAGTCAACATGTGAAGGAGAAAAAACTAAAACAGAATGCTTAAATCTGTACTCATATTCTGAATAATATCATCATCATCTCTCTCCAGTTATATCTACAATTCTCAAACACCTGTTTTACTTTACATTATAGCAATACGTAACTAATTTCAGTTTTTTAGACACATTACACCAAAAACTTTGAATTTACTGTTCTAGTTGTCTAGAGTGTGGGTGGCCTAGCAAATGTCTATTCAAAAATTCACTTTTGAATATCACCTCCTTTATACTATATGTAATTTTACTATTATATTTACCATAGTACATTGTAGTTATAAGCCCACTCATATTCAATTTGTATCTCTAAAACCTAGCCAGTGTTTGGCACAGTTTCATCATATACGCAATGAGGATAAACATAGTATAGGGTTGCTGTGAATTTAAACGGGATAATTCAATTAAGGATATAAGAACAGTATCATAAGCACTCACATAAGCACTCACTAAATGCTAGTGTTAATGACTGTGATTAAGTTTCCTTTTATATAAAGAAGTCTCAAAACTCAATAACGTGAAAACAAATATTCCAATTTAAAAAATGGGCAAAACAGTTTTACATAGGACTTCATTTGCATGTCTCTTCATCCTGCATCTTCCTACAGGTTATAATGATAAGAACAGCTAATAGTTACTGAGCCTCTATAGCAGGCATCTGCACGGCCCTTCAAAACATGTTTTGTTTTTTTTTTCCATTTGATATCGCATCACTCTCATAAGATGTAGATATTTTTTCCCTTTTTTCCCCTGGTCTACTCCTTCTCTTTATTCCTTTTTTTGTAGATGAGAAAGCTGAATACTTGGGAAGTATCTTATTTGAAGTCACATCACATTATTAGTAAGTGATGGAACTGAGATTTGAAGCCGGAATTGTCCCCCTCTAAAGGCTTGTTCTTGATTGTCTTCCACCCTGCCTTACCAAGGCAGGTAAGATAAAGGCTTACTTAAATAAATTATTAAACATTAAAAGCTGTGAAGAAGAAAATGTATTGGCACAAAGGGCTATTAGTGCAATGGAATATTAAATTTTATTTTATTCTTCCTGATAGCCAGGACAAGAAAAGAGACTTGAACTATGTAATCTTCAGTTAGGAAGTATGCCAATTTTTCCCCATCTCTAAATGCTAAATTCCTGTTGATCTTTGAGCATCTATACAAGTGACATTGTGTGCATAGAGGATAATGATGTAATAATTTGACAATCAAAATAAAAGGACCCTTTATATGGCAAAATAAAGAAATAAAAAATGGGCAAAAGATTTGAACAGACACTTCATTAAAGAAGATGAATGGATGGTAAATAAACACAAGAAAAGATGTTCATATTATTAGACATTAGGGAAATGCAAATTCAAACCACAATTAGATACCAATATGCATGTATTTGAATGGTTAAAAAATAAAAAAGACAATATTAAGTGCTGGAGAGGATATGGAGCAACTGGAACTCTTATACCTGCTGGCAGGAATTCAAAGTGGTACCACCATTTTGGAAAACAGTTTGGTAGTGGTTCAACATCTAACACATGACCCCCAGCAATCCTATGCTTATATATTTACTCAAGAGAAATGAAAATGTATAGTAACAAAAAAAGTGTACATATATATTTACAGAGGCTTCATTCATAATTGTCAAAACCTGGAAACAACCCAAATGACCTTTAGTGAATACATAAACAATTTGTGATACATTCATATAATGGAATACTACTCAGGAATATGAAGGAAAAATACATGCAACAAAAAATGCATTATGCTAAGCAGAAGTCAGACTAATAGGCAATATACTGTATGATTTCATCTATACAGTATTCTCAGAAATGCAGAACTACACAGAAAGAAAATTAATCATTGGTTGTCAGGGTCTGAGGTTAGAGGGAAAAGTTGACTACAAAGGGGAATGAGAGAATTTTGGGAGGTGATAACAATAATCTGTATCTTGATTGTGGTATGGTTATACAACTGTACACATTTTTCAAAACTCATAGAACTATACAATGAAAAAAGATAAACTTTACTGGATATAAATTATATTTCAATAAACCTGTCTTAACAAATATTAATTTTCTTTTAGGCCTTAATTCCCACAGTAAGAAGCTAATACCAGTAGAATTCTAAATCTAGGTTAACGTCTTGATATTTATTCCTTTCGCCTAATCCCAGTAGCTGTCCTTGAATTCTTTTCTTATGACTATTATTACAGCCTCTAAATAGTGCCTATTCCTAGATAACTGGATGCTATTTCCTCACTCACGTGTTTTCAGGAGTGTGTGTTATATGTGGCTGGATCGCCTTAATTCCACACAATTACCTAATTAGACTTCTTTCTATAAGCTACTGCTGGGTCTTCCAACTCCCACTCCAACTCTCCTTCCCCATTCCAAACACACCACCATACGAACATAACACGTATGCAGGCACGGATACCTCTTTTCCAGGTTTTAACCATGTTAGAGATTGACTTCTTCTACGTCTGTGCAAAAGACTTTAATAGATTCTTCACAAGACGTGTTTTTGGCCAGTACACCCATGAAAAGATATTCAACATCATTATCCATCAGGAAAATACAAATTAAAACCATAATGAGACACCAAGACACATCAAATCGAATGGCGAGGAAGGAGTGCTGGAACTCTCACACATTGTTATTGGGAGGGTAAACTTTTGAAAACAGCTTGGCAATTTGCTATTAAGTTAAACATACACTTAACATGTGACCCAGTAATCCCATTCTTACATATTTATCCAAAAGAAGTGAAAACATATATACACAAAAAAAATTAAACTTGAATGTTCATAGAAGCCTTACTCTTAATAGCCAAAAACTAGTAAACAACCTAAATGTCCATCAAGAGGTATATGAGTAAACTGTGATATATCTACAAATTTATTTATTTAAACTGGAATGCTAATCAGTCATAAAAGAGGGCAAACCACTGCCCTAGACAACATGACTGAATCACAGATGCATTACGCTCAATAAAAGAAGCCATACTCAAAAGGCTACATGCCGTATAACATCATTTATATGACATTCTCAAAAAAGCAAAACTATGGTGGCAAAAACCAAATCAGTGGTTGCCAGAGGCTGGTAGTTAAAGGAGGGGTTATTATAAAAGGGTATGAGGAAACTCCTGGGCTCAAGTGAACCTCCTGCTTCAGCCTCCCAAGTGGCTGGGACTATAGGCATGTACCATCATGCTCAGCTAATTTTTCTGTTTTCTGTAGACATGGGGTCTCACTATGTTGCTATGTTGCTAAGGCTGGTCTCAAACTCCTGGCCTCAAGCAATCCTCTCGCCTCAGCCTCCGAAACTGCTTGGCATTACCGGCATGAACCATCCCGTCCAACCTCACAAGAGTGTTTTAAATAAGAGGTTGAGAAAATAATAAATTTAATGCAGATACAAATCCAAGACAAATACAAAATACTAAATACAAATACAAAAATACTTAAATAAATATAGGTCACATATACTTGCGACATTAACTTGTAATTTATTTTTTTGATCTTAAGCATTTAACAAAAAATGTATTTATCTTCATTTATACCTCTCCTACCACCCTATATGACACAGAAAAAATTACAGAGTCTACAAATGCACTAAAGTCTGACAAAAGGCTGTAAAAATGGTTTGCTAATTGTTCAGTTTAATGCAATCATCCAAGATGACCTATTAAAACCAAAACCAAACACAGTAGCACTGGTATAAATCATGAATTCAAACTATAAACACCAATATATCTTATTAATATAGACATATTAATCAACAAAATAATAGCAAATCCAATCCAGGAATATATAGAGAGATAGATACATATCATGAGCAAGTGGGATTTATCTTAGGAATGCAAGGCTAATTTAATATCTGAATATAAATTAATATAGTACAATATATTTATGAAAAGAATAAACAATAAAGGCTACATATCAACTCAAGTGATAAAGAAAAAGAATTTGACAAAGTTCAACATCCTTTCAATGATAAAAACTCTCAACAAACTAGGAATAGAAAGGAACTTCCACAATCTAATAAAGGGCATCTAAGAAAAATCCACAACTAACATCATACAGTACTTAATGGTGAAAGACTGAATGCTTTCCTCAAGATCACGAACAAGACAAGGATATCTGTTCTTATCACTTTTATTCAACATTGTACTCAGGTTTCTAGCCAGGGCAATTGAAAAAGAATTAAAAAACATCCAGATTGGAAAGCAGAAGTAAGACTATCTTTATATGCAGAAAACATGATCTTCTTTATTTAAAAAAATCCCAAGGAAAGTATGTGCAAATCAAATATCTGGTAAGAGGCTTGTATCTAGAATATATAAAGAATTCCTACAACTCAATAATAAAAAGACAAATAACTCAATTTAAAAATGGGCAAAAGATCTGAACAGGCATTTCTCTGAAAGAAGATCAATGGCCAATAAGCCCATGAAAAGAAGTTCAACATCATTATCAATCAGGGAAATGCAAATCAAAACCACAATGAGATACTACTTCACACCCAACTAAGATGGCTATAATACAAAAGACATACAAGAACAGGGTTGGCAAGTATGGAGATATTGGAACCCTCATACACTAGTGGGAATGTAAAATTATTGCAGCTGCTCCGGAAAAGTCTGAAAGTTAGCCAAAAGATTAAACACAGAATTATCATATAACCCATAAATTCCATTCCTAGGTATATATCCAACGGAAATGAAAACCTGTCCATTCATAAAGGCATTATTCACAATAGCCAAAAAAGTGAAAGCAATTCAAATATCCATCACTAACAAAATATGGTATACCCATACAACAGAAAATTTGGCAATAAAAAAAATGAAGTACTATTACATGCTACAACATAGATTAACCTTGAAAACATTATGCTAAGTGAAAGAAGCTCATCATAAAGAATCACATATTATACGATTCCATTTATTTTGATCCAGAATAGGCAAATCAATAGACAGAAAGCAGATTGCTAGTTGCTTAGGGCTTGAGGTGTTAGGAGGAAATAGAGAGTGACTGCTAATGACTATGGAATTTCTTTTGACAGTAATAATAATATTTAAAATACTCATTTCTGCTGTCTTTACTTTTTAATCTTCAAGAATACTCTCTTTCTTTTTTCCTTCCATAACCAGACATTTCAAAATAGTGGGCTACAGTTGAAATTCTGATTTTCTTACTACTTATAAAATCCTTTTGATTTGATTCCTGTTCTTCATAATCTATAAAGTCCTTTTAAAAGGGCCACCAATTATTATAATTTCCATAACTACTCAATAATCTTTTGTCTGTTTTTATTCTCTTCAACATCTTTTAATTTTTGACACTTCTGCTCATCACTTTTTCTGAAATCTGTTTCAGGGACAGTATAAATCTGATTTTTTTTCTTTAATTCCTTGATTCTTCTTTTTTCCTTCTGCTTCACAAATGCAGGTTCCCCAAGATTCTGGCCAAAACTTTCATTTCTCACTCTACATTTTCTACTTCAATTATATTGTCTCATCGCTTCAACTATCAGTTATTGCTTTGTAGTAGATACTCCCAAAATACATATCTTCTGAATTTTAGGTTTATATTTTTCAACTAACTATAGACCTTCTCCACCTAAAGTATTCACACTGCCTATGTTTTGTTCCACTTCAAAACCAGGTTATTCTGGTATAGCTTTTATCGTGGATTTTCCCTGTCTAAATCTTCACTTAGCCTGGCATGCAAGGCATTCCATATGGCACCCATCTAACTTCCCAAATCTTTCCAATGGGGTTAAACAGATGTTAATATTTACCTTATTTTCTCCAAATCCCTCTTTTAAATAAATAAACTGTTATAGACATAAACATCCTCCACATTCCTTCCCCCTTCCTCTTCAGATGTTTATGGATACATACCACTATGAGGAAGTTACAGAAATGCACACTAAAAAGATACATGACAATATCAGAAGAGTGGTTTGCTATGGAAGGAATGGGAATGGGACTGAGGGTTTTAACAGTTATCCATATTTTCTTTGAAAACAAGAAGATTTGACACAAATACTACATTTGTTAAACCTAGGTGGTAGGTTTATGGGTGTTTGAATACTATCTTCTGCACTTCTCTGTTTTTGCACTGCTACGTTCCTTTAAAAGTACCAACATATAGATTAATGTTGATTGAAGACTTAGTCTAGAAACTGGCATTTTAAAATGGCTACATCATTGTGATTCTAACAGATTTTAAAAAGTATTACAAAGGTGGATGGTTGTTGAATGTATTATAACTGCTGAAAAGACATGTGTTCCTAAAACAAATAGAAAGTTAGCTAATATATACAGTCTCAAATATATACATTTGTATATATTTATATTCATACACATATTAATTTAAAATACTTGATCTTAGGAATTTCCAATTCTACTTAACAAATTTTAATGAAAAGTAAGTCTTCTAAAACATTTAGAGCTTTATTAATAGAATTAAGGACATGTATATATGAAATCTCATTTAAAATATTGATAAAAATTAAATGTGCTCTTTCATAGACAGGAGGAATTAGCTAGATTTTCCTCCTTGTAGCTCAAATTCCTATGTATATTTAAATAAGTACTGAAGTCTAATTAATGAAGGGCTTTTCTAAGAATGAGAAATGTAGGAAAAAAATTGGCTGACCTAAAACACATGATTATGATTTAACTCAAACACATATTGAAATGATAACACAAATGGCATTAAACACAGATGAAGAGTCCTTACCAGACAATGTCAGCTTCCATGAAGTGTCTCCCAAAGATTATTCTTTGAAGTTAAAATAAATCAGACCAACCAATTAAGAATAAAATCATTTAAAAAGTAAAGCCTTATAAATGTATCAATTTTTTGCACTAAAAGCAAATACTCTTGCATAACTAAAGCAGCAAATTGCAATGACAGTGTCCATGCTTAATTATGCATAGTAAAATATTTGTTTTACTATTTCTAATCAGAGATACTCACCCTCAATAACTTTTTGAGGATTATTACTATCAACTAAAGAAATTAAATAGTGCTTTAGATGCTAACTCATTCAATATGCTGAGATATTACACTTATCTTACACATAGGAAAAATTTTAAAAAAGTATTTTGATTTGCTTATATTAAGCCCACAAAAGTCTGAGCTACTGAAAAAAAATTAGTTTACACTGAAACTGACCAAAATATAGTCTTTTAGTTTTAATAGTTTCTAATATTTATGATATTGGTCTGCTGAGTCCTATAAGTTTCATACAATCACTCTAATTTTTGCTTAAGTATATCATATAAATTACTGCACCACAATAATTACTGTTCCTAAAAAATCTTTACATGACAAGTATGATTACTTATCAGTACCTTCAGTCAAAAATTAAGATTCTGAAATAAGAAACTTGAGAAATTATGGCTCTCATACTTATTAGAGATACCTGTTGCAATAATCACATCATTATTAATAAATACCAGAATAATGTTGATATGTACTTAAGAAATCCATGATGCTGAAAATTAAATATATCCCTGTTCTATATTTCATTAATTCTCTCCTTCAAAAGTACTATCATCTATAATTCCCCTTAATATATAACTAAACAGTTTCCAAATATTTACAATTCCTCTCATGTTTCTCTTCCCTCAAGATAAAAGAAATTTAAGGAGATCCTTAGCATCTCACTTGTCTTCCTCAAATTATGCAAATACTTTCAATTTACCCCAGTTTTAGCAAATGTTTTCCCAGTAGGAAAAGTAAATTGGGAAAGTACACTAAAACAAAGGTAAGGTACCATTTCAAGAATGGCTTTTTATAGACCACTGCTCCTCAAAGAACACCCTGGCAATGAGAAAATATGCAAAATTTTGTATGCCATGCTTAATTAGTGATTTTTTTAAATGGCAAAACAATAAGACTAGGTACAAGAAATATTATGTATCTCATAATAGGCTTGAAAAAATAAACTATAAATAATTCATTTTAATTAATTCACTATTAATTAGTGTTAATAATTTGACAAATATATTTTGAGTCCCCTTTAACTGCAAGACAATGTGCTAGGTGCAGAGGGATGTAAATATGTATTAATATAAGACAGGTAAACAATTTACTATTAATATAAAATAACATATAATAATATAATAAGTATGTCTCCAAAAATTGTAAGTGGTATGTTTTTAATTCTCATATCATGATCTAGAGGGTTAAAATATTCCAGAGAGCTGATATTTTAAGTGGAATAATTTTAAAAAATGAAGTAGCTCGTCCTAACAATTGGGAGACTTGAATATGGATTAGATTTTAGATGATATTGAATTAATAGTTATCTTAGGAGTGATATTGGTTGTACCGAAGAATCTCCTTATTCTTGAGAGATGTATGATGAAGTGTTTATAGGTAAAGTCTCATGATGACTGCAATTTACTTTCAAATCATATAGGCAAAGACAATCAAATCTTATCTATTCTTCTACAGATACAAATAAAGCGAATATGGTAAAATGTTAACAACTACTGAATCTAGGTGATTCACACATATGTATTAATAGAACAATTTCGCTTTATTTTTTCATTTATTTTTAGTTTTTAGAGACAGCCATGTTGCCCAGGCTGGAGTGCAGTAGCTATTCACATATGTCATCGGAGCATACTACAGCCTCAAACTCCCTAGGACTGACAAACATTAAGGGTGAGACTGCATAAAAAATGAGTTAAGAAACAGCTATGTAATAAAGAAAACAATGGAAAAGGAAACAGTATCAGGGAACCACTTTAGATTATGCCAGTAAAAAGCTATATAGACTATAAGGCTGGGTGTGATGGCTCAAGTCTATCCCAGCGATTTAGGAAGCCAAGGCAGGAGGATGGCTTGAGGCCAGGAGTTTGACACCAGCTTTGGGAATATAGCAAGATCCTGTTTTTACAAAAAATAAAAATATTAGCTGGGCATGGATCTGCCTGTAGTCCTGGCTACTTGGAAGGCTGAGGCAGGAGGATTTCTTGAGTTGGAGGCTGCAGTGAGCTATGATCCCGCCACCACATTCCAGCCTATATAGACTTTATATCTCCCTGGGTCTTGGTTTCTCCAACTGTTAAATTAAAAAATATTGATTAGTAAAAGCTCCTTCAAGGTCTAAATTAAAAATCCTTAATGCAAGGAATTATCATTATTAAACAAAAAATTGACTCTGTAATTTATAAAGCATTTTCAAAATCACTGTCATATTTATTAATCAGAAATTCCAGAAATAAAATGGGTAAGGTGGAATATAACTATAGTACCAGCTACTCAGGAGGCTGAGGCAGGAGGATTGTTGGAGTCCAAGAGTTCCAGGCTGTAGCGCGCTATGATCGCACTTGTGAATAGCCCCTGCACTCCAGCTTGGGCAATGGAATAAGACTCCATTTCAAAAGAAAAGAAAAGAAAGAAATCCCAGAAACATATATCCACGTATCACAGATGAGAAAACCACAGAAGTAACTTGCATAAGAGCATGATAATAGATAGCAGGGCCAGGACTTGAATTCAATTATTCTGACTCCAAATCCAGTGCTCTTCCCACTTTATCAAAGAAACTGTCATCTGAAGACCTACCTCCAAAAGATTTACTGTCTAACACTGGAATTGAGAAACAAATGACTATTGCTAAGAACAAAGAGGAAAATTATCTATTCCTCTCCTTCATAAATAGCTTATTTGTCTACTGATGAAAATTCATGAATTCAACTTTCTAGTCATTATGGCTCATTTCCTGTAGTAAGAGATACAACCACATGAGTAACATCAAGAAAGTACTGAAAGTCTGTGATAAAATGAAACAGAGTCAACAGTGAAATTTTTACAAAAGAAAATATAACACCACTTTAGAAATCAGATTATCTGATTTTTTAAATTGTAGGACTACATTATCTAAGAAACCTATGGATTTAACTTGAAATCATATAAAATTATTTTATAATAAATATTATATTATTTAAATGATTAAAAAATATTGAATTATATATTAGAAAATCATGACTTCTTTATCTTTTCTTAATACCTACTTATCTCAAATGTGGGTTCAAATCTTGGGGCTGTGATTTATAAGCTATGGTACCTAGAACTCGGTTTCTTCATCTATAAATTAAGATGCCACCACTAACGTCATTGGATTATGTGAGGATAAGATGTGATGACATAAAAAGTACCCAGCACAATGCCTGGTACAGGACAGGGCTTACTAAATAATTGTTGAGTGAATGAAAATTTTGCTGTTTTCAAAAATCATTGAGTTTATTTAAATATGCATTATCGAGACATCTGAAACTACAGGTTTCAAGTTGCCCAACTCTAACTCACCGCACTCTAGACCACTGGATGATTCCCAGCATGAAAAACAGAGAGAAGAAATTGAGCAGAAAAATAAGGTACTCAAGCAGATTTTTCATAATGTGAGGTTAGAAAGTCATAAAACAGGCCTTTGTTAATTCATTCTTTAGTTAAAGGAGTTTTTTTTTTTTTTTTTTTTGGAGACAGTGTCTTGCTAGGACCACCTTCTAATTGACCTTTATGGTTTGTGGTAGGCAGAATAATTAATGGCTTCCGCAAAGATATCAACCTCCTAATCCTCAGAACCTGTGAATATTTTAGGTTACATAGCAAAGAGGAATTCAAATTGCAAATGGAATTAAGGTTGTTAATCAACTGAACTGGGATTATCCCAGGTTATTCTTGTGGGCCCAATGTAATCACAAGGGTCCACAATAAGTGTAAGAAGGAGACAAAAGAGAGAGTTTAGGGTGATACAATGTGAGAAAGACTTGACTAGCCATTGCTACATTTAAAAATGGAATGAGGCCACAAGCCACTGAACGTGGGCAGCCTTCATAAACTGGCAAAGGCAAGAAAGTAGATTCTCTGTTAGAGCTTCTAGAAAGGAACACAACCTCGCTGACATCTTGATTTTAGCCCAGCAAGATCCATTTCAGACTTCAACCTCCAGAACTGTAACATAATAAGTACATGTTGTTTTAAGACACCTAAATTTGTGATAATTTGTTACAACACAATAGGAAACTGATATGTGGTTCTAAGTTTCTTCCAGTTCAACAGTCCCATATTCTAATGCAACAAATAATAGTGCGGGCTCCAGAGTCCTACTTCCAATATTTGAATCCTTGCTCTACCACTTCCTAGTCGTATGACCCTAAGCAAGCTATTTAATCATCCTATGCTTCAAGTCCTTATTTGTAAAACAAATAGATAAGATCTACCTCCTAGAGTTATTGTGAAGATTAAATGGAAAATACATGTCAATATACTTACATACACATGTAAATATACAAGAGCATAACTGCTCAATATTTATTAGCTATTTGTATTTTTATTATTATTAATAATTATACAAATCTTCAAAGGAAAGCCTGTCAGTTCTTACCAAAGCTTTTAAAATGTACATTTGCCATGATTTTTCTAGGGATATAATCACAACTGCACACAATTTATTGATAAAGATGTTCATCATATTGTCCAAGAACAAATCAGTTAAGTAAATTATGGCAGTTTCATGTTATGAAGTATGATGCAGTCATTAAAATGGTGTTATAAGTCTTCCAATTAGGGCCAAGATGGAGTAATAGGGACTGGATTTATCCTCATGCTTGAAACAACTGAAAATCCATGCAAAATATATGAAACAATAGTTTTTAGATATTTGCCATCAGGCAGCCCAGGACAGTGATCCCTAAGAGAAGGGAAACAAGT
>NW_012142746.1:331093-333117 GCF_000956105.1 Propithecus coquereli
AGAAGAAAGCATAGGGGAAATGCTCTGGGACACTGGACTCTAGGGCAAAGATCTTATGGCCAAGATCCTAAAGGCATAGGCAACAAAAACAAAAATAAACAAATGAGACTATATTGACCTAAAAAGCTTCTGCACAGCAAAGGAAACAATCAACGGAGTTGAGAGACAATCTGTTGAATGGGAAAAAATATTTGCAAACTATTCATCCAATAAAGGACTAATATCCAGAATATACAAGGAACTCCAACAATTCACAGCAGTATTACTGGTTGAGCATCTCTAATCCAACAATACAAAATTTGAAATGCTATACAATGAGCATTTCCTTTGAGCATGACTTATGAGTGTCATGTCAGGGCTCAAAAGGTTTTGGATTTCAGAGCATTCTGAATTTCAGATCAGGGATGCTCAACCTGTATTATAATTCTTGAAGCAACCACCAAAATAATAAAGAGTACAAGATACTAAGTCAACAAAAGATTATTATTAATATGTATGCTAGTTCTCAATTTATCACTTCTCAGGTCTAAATGCATCTTTCATTGCCTGCTCCACAATGGCTGAGTTGAAACCTGTATATTTTTTCTTTGACAGCTGGCACAATGTTAAAGTTTGTTAGTAAAGCGCACTAGAGGATTACTGGAAGATGAAGAAGCTTCAATTCTTATTCTAGTATGCTCTTCTCATCAGGCTAGCGGCACACAAAACCACCCCATGGATAGCTTCCCCAGACACCTTAGGTAGCCTCACAGCAAGTTCTGCGACTTATTTTAAATATGTTCAGTTTATTATATGTGAATTGTATCTCAATAAAGCTGAAAATCTGATATAGAAAAAAAAATAGGTAAATGGTTATAGAGTATAAGATTAAAAACATGTATCCCAAAAACATAAAAAGTAATGATTTTAGTTGATGGGATGAGGGGTGACTTTTCTTCTTTGTGCTTTCTAAAGTTCCGTTTGAATACTTTCAATGAATATGTATTACTTTTGTAGTTGTCAAATGTCTATTTCTTGTCACATATTAGGCAGCTGACAGATGCTTGAACTAAATTATTTTCATTGATATATTTTCAATATTACCAATTTTCAAAGGAGAAACAAAAAAATCTTACAAAGCTAGGTATAACTGATATTTTAGTATCTACCACTATTTTAATTATATACATACACATACTATATACCTACATTTGACAAGATACAATAATGTTATATTTTTAAACACTAAAGACATAGTTATTCTACAATAAGAAAGAGAAAAATAAGAGTCAAAAAAGAAAAAGTAAGATAGTTAAAAAACTTAAGACAATTAAAAGCTACCCACATAAAAAAACTTTAAAAAAGTATTTTTCAATAACTGCAGACAACCACTAATAATAGTATTTTATAACACAATACATTAAATATGTCTCTGATCACAGTATGGTATTGCTGTCATTTCTGATCACCCTTAAACACTACAGAGTTTAACCTATGAAAGGTACCTCCTAACTAGTTATATGACAGTAAGAAAGTCATTTTTCTGTTTGCTTTCTGTATATGAAGATAGAGTAGCGCCTTGTTCAGCCCTAAAATTGTCTGGATCTATGAAATGGTCTACATAAACCTGTACTCTTTTCAGGTATACAGACATATATCCATGTAGGAAAAAAATCTCTCTTAAAGACTGTCCTCTTTCCATAATTTGTAAGGTATTCCCCGCATAGTGAATGTGCAATATATTTGCATAGTAGACCACAGCAAATGATCTTATTTAATTGAAAACTGCAGTCCATGCTTCCTATGTGCTTACCATTTCTTTCCATCTATTACCTACACCATATTGTATTAAAATATTTCCTTAATTTAAAAATATATGAAACAATAGTTTTTAGATATTTGCCATCAGGCAGCCCAGGACAGTGATCCCTAAGAGAAGGGAAACAAGTGAACTAAGACCTACTATTGCTCTAGGTTACTGCAAGGAATGTTTCCAAACTTCAGCACAGAACAGGGAGCAGGAAGTCAGGTGGAATCTGGCAGGC
>NW_012142746.1:334182-335923 GCF_000956105.1 Propithecus coquereli
AAAAAAAAAAAAAAAAAACTATCGAAACTTTGAACACACAAGACCTCCCTACAAAAATCTAAGATTTGTCTTCATCTTTTCCTAACAGAGCATTCTACCACCATTACCATTATCTTGGGGGTGGGGAGAAGCCATGTAACTAAAGTTTTTGATGTTTAATAAAATCATTCCAACTATCTGGAAAATGTATTCATCTATAACAAATAATTCCCCGACACTGTTGGACAGTGGAGGACTTGTCATATTTCTTTACCTTTTGATATGTCCTATAATGAAATCTAAAATTACAACCATAAAATCTTAAGAGTTGAAATAACCTAGCAATTTAGTCCATTTTCTGTCCACTATGGAAATTCTTTCTGTGACACATCTGAGCTATTCCAACCCCCCTTTTTTGAGTGAAAGAGCATCATTTCAGGGCCAGGAGTGATGCCTCACGCCTGTAATCCTACCACTCTGGGAGGCCGAGGCAGGAGGATCCCTTGAGCTCAGGAGTTCAAGACCAGCCTGAGCAAGTGCAAGACTTCGTCTCTACTAAAAATAGAAAGAAATTAACTGGACAACTAAAAAAAATAGAAAAAATTAGCTGGGCATGGTGGCACAAGCCTGTAGTCCCAGCTACTCGGAAGGCTGAGGACAGGAGGATGGCTCCAGCCCAGGAGTTTGAGGTTGCTGTGAGCTAGGCTGATGCCATGGCACTCTAGCCCAGGCAACGGAGCAAGGAGCAAGACTCTTGTCTCAAAAAAAGAAAGAAAAAAAGGAAGAGCATCATTTCAAACTTCTTCCCTATACTAAATGATAATATGTTTTTATGCGACTTCCACTTATTAGGCCTAATAATGACTTCTAAAGTCCTTCAAACATCTGAAGATAATTATTGGGTTTACCTATAGGGTATCTGTTGATTCCATCTTCTACATAATCTTATAAAAAGTGTCAGAACACTTCTGAAAGGAGTATCTATTTGAGTTTGTTTGTTTTGTTTTTTCCCTCTGCTAATGGATAAACTGTCATCAATACAGCCAGAAAACATGAGAGGAATGAAGATGTCTTCTCCACTTAAAGGTTCTAGAGCAAGTTTTTGCCTCATCAATAAGGTAGATTTTTTAGTGGGAAGGAGGAAAAATCATTTAGTACATTATTGTCATATATTACGATGCATGAACTTTGAAGTAAAGTGAAAGTGGTTTAAGACCACAGATAATTGAATCCAGTATGGACACTGACTGGATGTGTGACTTGGGGTTCATTACTTAATTTCGTTGTACCTCATTTCCTCTCATGTAAATTGAAGGAAAAAAAACCATACCCAAGTGAAAGAATTATTATGACGGATCTATGTGTTAATATATGTTAAGTATTTAGAACAGTGTTTGGTGCCTAGTAAGGGCTATGTGTGGTACCTATAAATTTTATTACTATGTACCTACTTTAATTTCTATTACCATGGTAATATATGCAAGAAAATTATAAAGATATTTTAATCACCTTGATTCAGATTTTTCCAGATCTCAATAAGTTTACTTTTACACAGTACTTCAGCAACCTTAGAATGGCAAACTATTCAGCCATTCAAAACCATTTTTAGAAAAATATTTAATGTCATGAAAAATATATGCAATATATTAATCAGAAGGTTAAAAAGCAATTTTCCAAAAAGTATAAACTATATGGTCTCAACTTTGTTTCTTAAAAATGCAAAAATCGCAAAAATATGTAACCTTCAGAAAAAGGGACAACA
>NW_012142746.1:335973-337571 GCF_000956105.1 Propithecus coquereli
GAAATGTGTCTCACTATGTTGCCCAGGCTGGTCTCGAACTCCTGGGCTTAAGTGATTCTCCTGCCTCAGCCTCTAAAAGTGCTGGAATTACAGGCATGAGCCACCATGCTCAGCCAAATTACTTTTTTAAAAGTTTCTCCACTCTTTCAGATTTTTTAAGTTGAAAAATGTTTGGTTCTTGTAATCAACAGTAAAAAACTTACTCTGCTTTCTCTGCCTTCCTTCCCCACTCCCACCTAGTAATTCTTATTTCTCTCTCCTGAGTCATCAATGTTTCATTCTACTAGATCATTCCCATCAGCATACAAAGTAAGCTGTTACTTCCCTCCAATTTCCTCCCTTCTTTCTTCCCCTTTCCAACGAAACTTGAGAAACGTGTTTATATTTGCTATCTTCAATGCATTTCTTGCCATTCTCTTTGAATCAAGTATTATTTCCATTACTTCACCAACTGACCTGATCAAGGGCATACTGACCTCCACTTCACTAAATCCAAGGGGCATTTTTCAGAATTCATCTAACATTATCCATCAGCAGCATTTGGTACAGTTATCACCTACTCCTCCTTGAAACACTTAACTTCACGTGTTAGAATGACATTCATTTGCTTTCTTTCCTACTTTTTTAACTGTTCATCTTCAGTCTCTTTTATACAGATTCAAATCTATAAATGTTGGAATATCCCAACCTCTTCTCTTTTCTATCTGTACTCACTTCCAAGGTGATTTCATCCAGTCTCATGGCTTTAAATATCACCCATATATTGGTGATTCCCAAATTTATATCTATTAAATATATATCTCTATCTTAAGTCCAGGCTTACATACCTAACAAACCACTCAACTTCTCTTGGACACCTGATTGGCAACTAATAGCCTGCTATTTTCCCCTTGCCCTGTTTCAAAATAGTAGCTAGCAGCTAGAATGATGTTATTAAAAGGCAAGTTATTTCAGGTCACTCTTCTCACAACCCTCCAATAACTCTTTATCTCACTCACATTAAAAGGTGAAATCCTTACTATGACTTGTAAATTCATATATTACAGCCCACTAGCGCAAAATGAACAACTCTCTACCTTCACTTCTGACTACTCTTCCTTCTTGCTCACCCCCTTGCTTCAGCCATAACAGCCTCAGGTCACTACAAAAGCCAGGCATGAGAGCAAAATGGCAGAGTAAGCAGCTCTAAACACCTATCGCTCCACAGAAACACCAAAAACCAAGCAGGAACTGTCAGAACCAACTTTATCAGAACTCTGGAAAACAGCCAAAGATTTACAACAATGAAGAGAATGCTGAAATTTTTTTAAAAAAAGGCAATGTAAAATAAAATATTCCTAGCACTCAGGAAAATTAAACACTATATTATACTATATTAAAACACTGGCTAAACATAAGCTAAAGTAACAGAGACTTCGATGACTACACACAACAAGAAATACAGTCACATGGGCTGGGCGCGGTGGCTCATGCCTGTAATCCTAGCTCTCTGGGAGGCCGAGGTGGGCAGATTGTTTGAGCTCAGGAGTTCGAGACCAGCCTGAGCAAGAGCGAGACCCCGTCTCTACTAAAAATAGAAAGAAATTAATTGGACAACT
>NW_012142746.1:338596-340890 GCF_000956105.1 Propithecus coquereli
AAGAACCTCAAGAAACTCCAAACAGGATAAAATTCAAAGGGATCTGCACTAAGCCACGTTATAGTCAAATTGTTGAAAGACAAAGACAAATAGAATCTTGAAAACAGCATGAGAGAAAAAATTTGTCAAGTACAAGAGATCCTCAATAAGACTAATGGTAAACTTCTCATGAGAAACTATGAAGGCCAGACTGCAATGAGATAATATATTTTAAATGCTGGAAAAACAAAACAAAACAAAACTGTTAACCAAGAATCCTAAATCCAGAAAACTATTCTCTAAGAATGAAGAGGAATTAAGACAGCACAACAAGTGTCTTCAACAAAAGCTAAGGGAGTTCATTATTAGTAGAGCTGCTCTAAAAGACGAGCTTAAAGGAGTCCTTTAGGATGAAATGAAAGGACATGAGAGAGTATCTTGAAGCCATATGAAGAGCCAAAGAATGTTGGTAACGGTAGCTACATAGGTAAATACAAAAGCCAGTGTTATTGTACCTTTGGTTTGTAACTCTTTTTTCTTATATGATCTTTTTTGTTCTCTTTTCTTCTTTGTCTTACAGGCAACAGGTAGGATATTCTTATATAATCTTAAAGACAAACAAATAAAACATTCGTTTTAAATCTCTGTTAATGGCTGGGCATGGTGGCTTACGCCTGTAATCCCAGCACTTTGGGAGGCCAAGGTAGGAGGATCGCTTGAGGCCAGGAGTTTGAAACCAGCCTGAGCAACATAGTGAGACTTCATCTCTGCCAAAGGAAAAGAAATTAGCCAGGCATGGTTGCACACGCCTGTAGTCTCAGCTACTCCAAGGCTGAGGCAGGAGGATTGCTTGAGCCCAGGAGTTTGAGACTGCAGTGAGCTATGATGTAGCCCAGGCAACAGAGCGAGATCCTGTCTCCAAAAAGAAAAAGAAAAAAACAAAAGATCCCCCCAAAATCCAAACCCTCCATTAATGAGCATACAACATATAAAGATGTAATCTTTGACAATAACAATACAAGGCCAGAGGGATACAGAGTTTAGGAGCAAAGTATGTGTATACCATTGAAACTAAGTTGGTATGTAAAATATGTTGTTAAAAGTTTTGTTAATTGTAATCCCCAACATAACCTTTAAGAAGATAACTAAAAAATATGCAGAAAGGGACAGAAGGGAATTAAAATGATACACTACCAAAAAAACCCAACTCAATAAAAAAATCAGACAACAATGGATAAATTGAAGAACAAAGGGCATACAAGACATAAAAAAGCAAATAGTAAAATGACTGCAGTTAGTTTTTATTTTAAATGTAAATAAATTAAATTCTCTACTTAAAAGGAAGAGATTAGCAGAATGGATAAAAACCCAAAACATGATCCATCTTACATGCTGTTTACAAAAGGCTGACTTTAAATACAAAGAATTAAAAATATATTCCATGCAAATAGTAATGAAAAGAGAGCTGAGGTGGCTATATTATTATCAAACAACATATTTTAAGTCAAAAATGTTACAAGAGATAATGAAGAACATTATATATTGAGAAAAAGGTTCAATCCATCAAGACGACATAACAATTATAAACATATACGCACCCAACAGACCCACAAAATTTATGAAGCAAAAATACACAGAATTGAAAGGAAAAATAGATAGCTCCACAATATAGTTGGACAATATAGTTGTAAATAGTTCTACAATAGTTGGAGACTTAAATACACCACTTCAATAATGGATACAATAATCAGACAGAAAATCAAGAACAAAACAGAGGACCTGAACAACAGTATAAACCAATCAGACCTAACATACATATACATAATGCTCCCCTTAACAGTATCAAAATATACATTTTTCCAAAGAGCAGATGAAACATTCTCCAGGATTGGTCAAAATATTAAAGCAGTTTGAAATATTACAAGTATCCAAAGTATCTTTTCTGACCTCTAAATCTAAAAATCAGTTACAGAAACTAGAAATCTCACAAATATGTGGAAATTAACATACTCTTCATCAATGGGTCAAAGAAGAAACCACGAAAAAAATTAGAAAATACTTCTATTAGGCAAGTGAAAACGAAAACACAGAAAAACTTATCGGACGCAGTGAAAGCAGTGCTCTGAAGGAAACTTATACCAGTAAACTACTACATTAAGATAGATCTCAAATTAATAACCTAACTGTATACCTAAGGAAATAGAAAAAGAGCAAACTACACCCAAAAGTAGCTGAAGGAAAGAAATGTTACGGGTTAGAATAGAGATAAATGAAATAGAGAAAGGAAAAAAACAGGAAAAACCAATGAAATCTAA
>NW_012142746.1:340940-343695 GCF_000956105.1 Propithecus coquereli
TATTTTTCCAGATTTTATAATTGTGAGATCAAGAATACGGAGGATTATGTAGTCTAAATTGAATACAGCATTAGCCAAAAAATAAGGTAGGTTAAGTAATTTCTCCAGAACATACCTTATATTCAGCTTCAGACACTAGATTAGGGAACATCTATATATACCTAAGCTATTAATCAGGAAAGCAACGTCTTACGATTATGCATCAAGTGGAACATAAAAAAGAAATACAATGAAAAATACTAAAGTCAATGTGATACACCATCAGTTGACATAACTTGAGGAAAAAAATGATGTCAATTAAACTATGACACTATGCCACTTATAATTATTTTACTATTAATGAAATAATTTTAAATTTATTTAGACTTAGACTTATTCCATGGGATTTGACAATTTCTTCTGTCTTAAGGTGCTTTGCTTAGTTCATAAAACATTTGATTGTTGCTTTGCCAAAACATGTGAAATTGGTTTTATTTCTTTGACAATAAATATTTGCTTTATTAATATCAGATTTATGTTGCTCTGTTTCTGTGCCTTTCTGCATACTTGATAGCTTTTTGGTTAAATGATGAATAATAGTGTAATTTCCAAAGACATTTTAAACAGAAATTAAATATGTGCAGTAGTAACAATGTACATAGCCCAAATGAAGTGATGACAATATAAATAAATAGCTATGACTAAGTTTGTGTAGGCACAGACAGTAACTACTCCTCCATGACAGCTACCTGGCACAGTGACTGAGACACATCCCAATTTCAGAGATATTAAAAAATTTAAAAAAAAATGCATCTTATAATTGACTGAAATAAGTTCTTGAATATTAGAATGTATTACTTCAAGAATTCAGCCTGCCCTCTGGCCTCACCTGTTGGGGTAGGTGTGGGCTGCTGCTCACCTGGGCACAGCTCAGCTCAGGTGATTCAGCTAGCTGCCTGTGGTGGGCTTGGTCTGCAAGAAGTGTGCCCGCTGGAAACTACCCCTGTAAGGAGATGCTGGGGTCTTGGCTAGGAAGGTGACTGTTAACCTGTGAAGATCACCTTACGGTGTGGGCATTGGCCAGAATGACTGGGCTGGCACAGCCTCAACACATAGAGATCCAGAGGCCAGACGGATGTCGGAATGGAGGTGCAGATCTGGGCTCCACCCTTCCAAAACCAAGAGTGCCCAGAGTGTTTGCAGCCTCACAGTCAGGCTTTCCACTGAGGTCTGCCTAGCCCCAAGACCACACAGCTACAGTTTGTACTTTGCTTTGATTCCAAGGATGGACAGGCTGACCTCGGTCTGCTCACCTGCCTATGACCTCGACCTTTGCACCTAGATGCAGCTGTGTGCTACAGCTGCCTGACTGTACGACAGCTGTTTGGGGGCAGCCTTCCTCTGCAGCGAGGAAAGGACTCACAAGCTCTTGACTACTGAATTGCTTAGTACTTTTCATTTTAGTATCCCAATTCTTAAGTTGTTCTACCATTGTGGTATTCTAGTGCTAAATATAACCTTTCGGCAGAGTTTTTTAACTGCCTAGAATCCAAGATCCTAAACGTTTTTTTTTTACTGTATTTAGACTATATTGTTTTTTTTTTTCCCCCAAAGGGGGAAGATCTAGATGGAAAAGGAAAGCTATTTTAAAATACAGTATGAGGTTAAGAATTAGCATTAGGAACATGGGCATTACAGTTGAAGTTTTAGAATTTCAGCTGGAACTACTGTTGAAGCTAAGCAAGAAGTGTTAAAGTGAATGGAAAGATGTAATGCACTTTTCTTCAAAGAAAGTATTTCTTTATGTGTTGGCAAAGCTTGAGAATAAATTGGTCTTGAATTGAAAAAAAAAAAAAAATTCAGAACCCAGAACTACAGAAAACTATTGCCCAACTGTAGATTAGATTACTATTTAAGAAGATGATCTACATTTCATTTGTGACAAGATAGTAGTCAACCTTAGTAATAAAAATAGGGACTAACAGATAATTACAGAAAAAATGCCCATAAAACCCACTAAACTATGTTTTCTGATTTGAATAGTTGTCCTACAATTGTTACAATGCTCAAATTCCTCTTTAAGATCTATTGACTTAATTCATTCTGCTAAAGGTCTGTACCATTCTCCAACTTTATAAAAACATCACATCGGTCTAATTTTAACTTATTAAGCACATACTTATATACTATCCATTACATTCAGAGTATCTTTGCATAAACTACAAAAGTCCTTGCTCTCAGGAAGTTAACTCTAAATAGAGAGGGATAGCGGATGGCATAAGAAAAACACATTATATATTGAATAAAATATGGTAAATGTGGCCTAAGAGAGGTATAAGTTCATCTATAAGGTAATTCATAAAGAGAAGAGAGTCCACTTGGCCAGTTATTCAGGAAAAGCTTCTTGGAATAGGTAGCATTTGAGAGGGTCCTTATAAAGGGATTAAAAGAGAAACCCAGGTAAAAGATCCAGAAATAAAGAAATGGCAACAAGGAAGTACATGTTTAGGGAATAATATGGCCATTGTAGAGGGTATATAAAGGGAGAAAAATGGAAAGTAAAGCAATAGAAAATAAAAGCAGAAATATAAATTGAAGCATTATATATGGGACCTTATCAATCATGCACACTAAAATTGTATACATAGGGGACAATTATTCTAAGGTTGAGACAAGTATTTAGAATCAAAATCAATTTATCTTTATTTCTATATTTAATCAATGCCAACTATATTATGATCACACAAAATGAATTTAAATTTCAAAATTTTTGTCT
>NW_012142746.1:346760-351521 GCF_000956105.1 Propithecus coquereli
ATTTGGAAAGAAATAATAGAACCCATACCTTGCTTCTCAAACCAAGATTAATTCCAAACAGATAAAGGTGTACAAATGTCAAAAATGAAAAACCAAGAAAGTACTAGCAGAAAATATGGAAAATGATACCTTGGTTTCTGTCCATGGCACAAAATCTGGATGTCATTAAAGATCCATGGATTAAATTATATCAATTAAATAACTTTATGAAAAGATTCAGAAAATAGATTATAAAAGAAAAATAGCAAACTGTGAAATAATATTTGCAACTTACTGATGAAGTACTCATTTCATAATACATCAAAGTTTCCTACAAATCAATAAGAAAAATACCAATAGTCTACTAGAAAAATGGGCAAAGGATACACTTTATACACTCTTTAAAATAAGAGAAATGCAAATTAGAACCATACTGATATATTATTTTTCACCTATCAGACTGACAGAGATTCCAAAGTTTAGCAGTACATGTTGGTGAAGCTGTGGGGAAAAAAAAACCCTCTCATACACTCCTCCTGGTAAGCATCGAAATGGTAAAATCTCTAAGATGACAAATTAGCCAATATTCATAAATTTTTTCATACTCTTTGAGCAAATTCTAATAATTTATTCTACATATATGCTTATATGCTTTCACTCATATGAATGAAATGACAGAAGGTTATTTATTGAAGCATTATTTGCTCCAGCAAAAGACTGACTATAACCTGCATGTCCATCAATAGATACTAGTTAGACAAAATGTCATATTCATATATGCTGGTCACCCCAAATCTGGTATTATATCCAGACCGGAGTATCTCACTGAAGAAGAATGTGGACAAAATGTGACATATTCAAGGGACAGTAAACCAGATTGGTAAAGTGATTGGAAATCATGCTTCTCAAAGTTTCTCTCTCCTCAGTCCTCTTCGTTTCTTATTCTAGATAGTCTCCCTAGGTAATGTTATCCTCCGTCATCTATATGCTGACAGCTTTTAAATCTCTATGTTCGGTACCATCTTTCCAGCTGCATCCTGGACTTCCAGGAATTTTCTCATCTTCAGTCACCGGCCTCACCCTCTCCACATATTCTACAATCTAATTATACCAATCTACTTGTTATCTTTCTAACATGTCCTTATTGTTCATTTTGTCATGCCATTCCCCATGCTATATGTGGGCCTCCAAATGGAAGATCTAAAATAATAGAGACTAGAAAATTATAGGGAAAATTGCTTTGCCTTAATATAAGAAAGAAATTTAAAATAGTTAGAGCTAGTTAAAGACAAAGATAATGAGCTCCTTATCACTAAGACTGCACTCTCAAGTTAATCAATGCCCCAATAGAGATACTATACAGAGGAATCTAGCAGGATATTGGTGACTGATTGGCTAACCTTTAAAGTCCCTTCTGATTTTGATATTTTATGAATCCTGACATATGGGAATATTTGGCTTTAGTATAGTACACAAAAGTTACTTATTAGGTTTCAACAAGGTTTATAGGCCTATAGAACAATTTATAATGTATCTTTAACTGATCTAAGAATTCCAAAATGTGTTCCTTAAATCTGAAGATGATATTAAATTACAGATGGTCCTCGACTTAAGATGGTTAGATAAGATTTTCCGATTTTATGATGGGGTGAAAGTGATATGTATTCAGTAGAAATCATACTTCAGGTACCCGTACAACCACTCTGTTTTTCACTTTTGTGACAATATTAAATAAATTACATGAGATATTCAACACTTTATTATAAAATAGGCTTTGTGTTAGATGATTTTGCCGATTAACCACTGTAGGCTAACGCAAGTGTTCTGAGCATGTTTATGGTAGGCTAGGCTAAGCTACGGTATTTGGTAGGTTAGGTGTATTAAATGCATTTTTGACTTACAATATTTTCAACTTACAATGGGTTTACTGAGATGTAACCCCATCTCAAGTCAAGGAGCATCTGTATATGAAATTGCGAAAATATTTAGAACTTAAATATACTTCAAAATAATCCTAACTGGGGAAATAAAATTCCTCCTATAAAAATAGGATAAAATGTCGTACTAGAAAGGTGAAGTTCAAGTGATAAAAACCCAGGCACTAAAGTTGTCACTTAACCTACAGAATAAAAAAATCATTCATAAAGTACAAATTAAGTAGAGAAAAAGAAGATTTAGAAATAATAGCTAACCACAATCTAAATATGCATCATCAATATAGTTTTAGGAAAAGCAAATACAGTAAAACTATTAGATTATCTTCTAACCATAGGATTACACTACATTATATAATATGTGCCAGAAAATACTCCTATTATATTGGTCAGATGGTTAATATAGTTTTCATTTAAGCAAAACTGAAAAGGTTTTGATATAAAAGGTTTATGGGCAACTTCACCGAAATTAAAAACTTTTGTGTTTCAAAGGACACCATCAAGAAAGTAAAAAGACAATCCATGGGACAAAAGCCAGAATGGGAGAAAATGTTTGCAAATCATGTATCTGATAGGGGACTTGTATCTAGCATATATAAAAAATTCCTACAACTCAACAGTAAGATAACAACCCAAATTAAAAAATGAACAAAAGGCCGGGCGTGGTGGCTCACGCCTGTAATCCTAGCTCTCTGGGAGGCCGAGGCGGGCAGACTGTTTGAGCTCAGGAGTTCGAAACCAGCCTGAGCAAGAGCGAGACCCCATCTCTACTAAAAATAGAAAGAAATTAATCGGACAACTAAAAATATATAGAAAAAATTAGCCGGGCACGGTGGCACATGCCTGTAGTCCCAGCTACTCGGGAGGCTGAGGCAGGAGGATCGCTTGAGCCCAGGAGTGTGAGGTTGCTGTGAGCTAGGCGGATGCCACGGCACTCTAGCTCGGGCAAAAGAGTGAGACTCTGTCTCAAAAAAAAAAAAAAAAGGAACAAAAGATCTGAATAGACATTTCTCCAAAGAAGATATACACATGGCCAATAAGCACATGAAAAAATGCACAATATTATTAGCTATCAGGAGAAAGTGAATCAAAACCATAAATGACATACCATTTCATAACCACTCTGATGGGAAAAGAGAAACCCAGAAAACAACAACTGTTAACAAGGACATGGAGAAGTTGTAACTCACACAGTACTAGTGGGAATGTAGCTGCTCCGGAAAACAGTCTGATAGTTCCTCCAAAGGTTAAACATAGAGTTGCCACATGATCCAGCAAAAAGGTTACACATATAACTACCATATGATCCAGCAATTCCACTGCTGGGTATATATCCAAAGTAAATGAAAGCAGGGACTCAAACTGATACTTGTATGCCAATGTTCACTCCAAAATTACTCACAATAGTCCAAAAGAGGAAACAACTCAAGTGTTCGCCAACTGATGAATGGATAAATAAAATGTGTTATATTGATAAAATGAAATATTATTCAGCAAGAAAAAGAAATGAAGTACTGATATATGTTACAACATAGATGAACTTTGAAAACATTATGCTAAGTGAAAGAGGCCAGTCACAAAGGACCACATATTATATGATTCCATTTATATGAAAGGTCAAGAGTAGGCAAATATATAGACAGAAAGTAGATTAGGAGTAAACTAGGGCTGGGTGTTGGGTGGGTGGGTGGAAGAATTGGTGATTGGTGAGTGTTGGCTATAGGTTATGGGCTTTTTTTTTAGGGTAATGAAAATGTTCTAAAATTGGTTGTGATAGATAAACACCTCAGAATATTTTAAAAGCCACTGAATTATACATTTTAAATGGATGAATTACATGGTATCTGAATTATATATCAATAAGCTATTTTAAGAAGAAAAAATTATATGGGCAAAATTATTTTAAAACTTCTAATTTTCTGTTATATCTTTTGGATAAGGATGAAGGTTATAGTGGTCACTTAAAAACTTAATTTCTTCAACCAAACTGTCAACTAATTTTACTTGGCAAGGTAGATTTTTCTCAGAAAAAGCAAATGCCGTTACTTTGGAAGATTTGGTTAAGGTACAGTGGAAGTCTGTAGATTTTCTCAAATAAAATATTTTACCTATCCAGCACAACTTTGAAACTTATGACAATGTTAAAATACTCTAATATGGTAAAAGTTACAGTCCTGTAAAATTTTAAAATAAATAAAAACTCTAGGGTAAGCATTTTTTTAAATGACTTGAGGAAGAATTCTTTTGAAGGTATGCTACTGTGATATTAATCAATCAAAATTGAAAACTTCAAAATTTAACTAAAATGATCTTTACTGACTCTGTCACAAACGATAAACTCTAGGAGATGCATACTGTCATCCACAAAGTTCCTTATTATTAGGGACCTGAAGAAAAATAAAAACCAAACAATCAACAAAAAATCCTCTGCTTATCCTACATACTTGATATAATGATTAAATGATACAGTACATATTAAAATGCTTTCCATACAAAAGCAAGATGTTTTTATTATCGTTAATAACAGTCAGTGACATTAGAATTGAGGAAGAGTTTGCATTAGAATGTCACATGACAACTCAGGAAATATTAGAGTATCAGTGAAAAAATGGAATCTGAAATTTAGAATATCTAGAATATTTTTTAAAAAAGAACAAGAAGCCCAGAGACTTTTGAGCAATAAATATTAAATGAAAGGATATTAATATAAATTAAGATGGATTCAATATTGTCCCTTGTTTTTTTAGGGCTAGCCCTTTATAAGGTAACAAGAACTACTAAATTCTGTCCCCAATAAGGACTGAAGCAAGGAAGGACCTGTACTCTTCCCATTCAGGTTTTGGTTTTG
>NW_012142746.1:351571-354178 GCF_000956105.1 Propithecus coquereli
TGGCAAACTGACTTTCCTCAGTGTCTAATAGTTGCTTTTGCTCCAAGACATGTATGTACTCTGCAAATAGGTCCCTTAATATTTTTCTAATAAAAAATGAGTCTTCCCAATATAGTCTATACATTAATACTTTTTTTCATCTAATATGATAACCATTGATCCTTATCATATTATTCAGTCCTCTATTAGCCAGTGCTTCAGCACATCTATACAGTATTAAATTTGTGCTACAGTAACTTTTACTTTGTTTATGAACTACTCATAGTTACTTAAAAATCTATACTTAGGGAAAATTCAGTTTAGCATTTATCTCCCATGGAAAGTCTCCTGACTCCTGTCTCAGTCTAGTACTCTATGAATACCATGAATCATATTGCATTGTAATAAGATCTATTCTCTCTACTAGATTGTATACCCTTAGAGAAAAGGAATACCCTTATCATCTTTGTATCCTTAGCATGTTGTCAAGCATACTAGTCATGTAATAAACTTTTGCTAAATGAATGAATGCATGGGAATTAGAAAAAAGATTAGACTTAAATTTTTCAAAACAAAAAACAACAACAACAAAAATTCTAGAGCTGAGTCCTGGCTTTACCACCTTCTAGCTGTATGACCTTGAGAAGATGACATAACTTTGTTCTCATCTGTAAAGAAAAAAAGCAAAAAATAACAATAGTAAAATCTATTAACTACAGTCCTGTCTACCTTAAAGGTGAATTATAAAGTGATAGTAAAGGTAAACTACTGTCCCTACCAGTAAGCTGTAATGCCAATTTAGGTTAGGAAACAGGGCTTTTACTAATACGATCCCCTCACTCCCTTGCATTGTACCTAAAACTGGCAAGAACAGAGGGAACACTGTAGAAATGTCCAGAGGTGAGGCAGGACATGGCATTTTGGGAACTACTCAACAGCGTAGTGTGGTGAGAGAATTCTATTAGCCAAATGAAGGAGAAGTTGAGAGGTAAGCAGAGGTTAGATATCCAAGGCTTTATTAGCCTTGTTAAGAAAACTGGACTTTATCCTAGAGGCAGGAGGGAGCTATTTCACTCGTTAAAATTTCTTCTCTGACTTAACGTTTGACTAACATTTTTACTGTGGTAAAATTATTCTCACTGGTGGCTATTAATATTTGAAGTTATTTTTAGAAAGTGAATAGCAACTCTTTCTAGGACAGTGACCAAAACACCTAAGCTGTACTCAGAAATGATATTAGTTATTTTAAAGACTATCCTTACTTGGCAAAATAAGCTGGCAAACTTAAGTGACTTCGCTATTTCCTTGTTTTTGTTTTGTTTTTTTAAAAAAAGCTGTTTTGTGAACTTGTAGAAAGAACTCCTCTTATGGCATTCTAACTATACTTGAATACCTATTAGAAAGTTCTTTACATCGGGTCAATTTTCCCCCCGCCTCCCTAAGGCATCCCCTTTGAGATTACTTAAAATAAACCTAATCCCTTTTTCTTATAACAAATCTTCAACTTCTTAAAGACTATGTCTCTCCTTAAACTTCTCTTTTCAAAGCTATAGGCAAAATATTCCCAGTTTATGATATGAAAAATTCTACCTAAAAGTTTTAATGTTTAAAGTGATAAATTTTTAACTACTGGGACCCAAATTACTCATTTCCTTACGGCTCCCCTAGGGCTTCTAAGTAATGTCTGGTAGACAGTATAGGATTTGACAAAGTTTACTAGCTTAATGCTAAAATCATGTGACAATATGCTAGTAAATAATAATAACCACACTAGAATAGTATTAGTTAAATTGATTTTCTAGAAGTGTACCACAGAATTTCTATCCTCAACCTGTCTGGCTCAGTATTTACTATCAGACTTAAATGAAGGCATAGGAAGTTTGTTTAACAAGTGATTTTAAGTTGGGAGAATTAATACAATAGGCAATAGACACAAGATACAAAAGAATCTCGAGAAGATGGAGTCATGGATCAAATCTAATAATTTGTTAACTATCAGGTCCTGCTTTCAGCACAGATAATCAACTCTACAAGTACATTCAGGTTGCAAAGGAAAGTGACATGAATGAATGTAGCTGGCCAGAAGAGAAATAGCTAAAAAGTACAAAGGTGTAGCAAGCCAGTAATCAGCTTCAGTTAATTGTTGCTTCTAATTTTTAAAGAGGAACTGGAAATCTAGACTTCTGTGGGAAATTTCCTGATTTTTAAATGTCGTCAACAAATTCAAATCCTTTATATACCACGCTCTTGGATAGAAAACTTTACATTATAAATAGGTATGAGTTCTCCCTATGCTAATTTATGAAATGAATGTGGTCTCAACAAAAATTCTAACTTTATTTCAGAGGTAGACAAGGTATTTCCAAAGTTAATACAGAAAAGCAGACAAAAAGCAAAGCCAGGAAAAGAGCTTAAAGAGAAGAGCAATGAGGAAGAACTAACCCTACCAAATATTAAATCATTACAAAATCTCATATACCAAAACACAATGGGAGGCCGGGCGCGGTGGCTCACACCTGTAATCCTAGTACTCTGGGAGGCCGAGGCAGGTGGATCGTTTGAGCTCAGGAGTTTGAGACCAGCCTGAGCAAGAGCGAGACTCTGTCTCCACTAAAAAAAATAGAAAGA
>NW_012142746.1:354228-356000 GCF_000956105.1 Propithecus coquereli
TAAGAACAAAACAATTTAAATTTAATGAGTATTCATTAAACTTTTATAAACAAAGTTTATATGTCATTTTTAAAAGTAACATAGTGTACAGTATTTTTTTGTAGAATAATTCATTGCAAATAGCTCGTTAATATTCCCTACAAGGGAAAAAAAAAGGCTCCCACAGGGGACATAACTATATGTACATAAAAGTAATAGTATTAGCCGGGCATGGTGGCGCGCGCCTGCAGTTCCAACTGCTTGGGAGGTTGAGGTACGAGGATTGCTTGAGCCTGGGAGTTTGAGGTTGCAGTGAGCTATGCTGATGCCACTGCACTCGTTAAGTGACAGAGACCCTGTCTCCAAAAAAATAAAAGTAATAATAATCACTACTTCATTTTGAAGTTCATATATTACGATGAAAGAATGTAAAGTGTATCTGAGAATAGTATGTCACACTCTCTCCCATACCATGAAATGGCCATCACTTCCCAGCCCCTCTAGCCAATGTATAAAATATATATGTATTACACTTCAAAGTTATATCTTATTTAGATAGCTGACATCAAACCTTCTTAGATTAGTAAGTACATTGTGATCTTTTGCTCTAGACCTCTTGAGCAGATAAATCTGTTACTTCATAAGGTATATGTGGAAATGTGTCAAGAACAATAATTACCATATGAGGTCATGATAAGCTGGCCCAGAACAAGGTCAGTTAGCCATCTGGTCAGCTGACAGCACAGACATGTGCTGGGGGACATCCCCACATATTGCCACTCATGATCCCCTTGCTCATGGTGATCAAGGATGATTACCGTGTAAGATCAGCTTTCCTGAAAGCCAACTGATTTACATATCCGTGAAGCAAAAGCAAGCACCTTCCTACTAATAGTTGTGTTCATTACTCTGTCCCTAATTCCACCCTGTTAAATCATTTGGAATATACATGTTGCTTATCGTATTCACTAAACTATGTAAATAAATGTGTCCTGAGAATCCAGTTAATAAGAAAACAGTAGCTTGAGCTAAGCAATAAACTTGTGATAGTCTCAAGAGAAAAATGATTATATTTATGTAAACAGACATCCCTGACTTACTGTGGTCCAACTTACGATTTTTCTACTTGATGGTATGAAAACGTTATGCTTTCAGTAGAAACCATACTTCAAGTACCCATACAACCATTCTATTTTTCACTGTCAGTATAGTACTCAATAAATTACATGAGATATTCAATACTTTATTATCAAACAGCTTTGTGCTAGATGATTTTGCCCAACTGTAGGTTAATGTAAGTGTTCTGAGCACATTTTTAAGTAGACTAGGCTAAGCTATGATGTTTGGAAGGGTAGGTTAGGTGTATTAAATATATTTTCGACTTCCAACATTTTCAGCTTACAACAGGTTTATCAGGACATAACTCCATTGTAAGTCGAGGAGAATCTGTATGTGTGTATATATACATATACACGCTATTTATGTATAGAAAGGATCTAATAGGTTACTTGCTAATATGAAATGGCTGACTATTATTGTTCCAGGCTTGTATTACTCCAAGTATTTTTAACAAAGATAATTTATGGTTCTGTGCCCACTGTCTTAAATAGAGAGTCGCAAATGGAAGTTCTTGCTCCTCTATAAATTATTTGAAAATAAACAAAGACCTAAGACATTTTTCCAGAATTTCTATTTTTAGAGGTTCAATTAGGAAATATAAATTTCCTAAGCAAATTGTCTGCAAGTTTATTGCTTAGCTTCCATTAAAACTTCCTTCTTGATGACTGCTACAC
>NW_012142746.1:356050-358519 GCF_000956105.1 Propithecus coquereli
GTTAGTCCTCAAAGTCTTTTTAATGTCTACAATAGTCCATCTAATATGCACATGATAATCAGCTATGCTATTTCCAGTAACCCCTTATAAATACAGTAAAATAAATACCTCTGGGTATATTACTTTTGCTACATTTGAGTATACTTTTATATTCTTTAATATACCACCAAATTGCTTTTTAAAATTATTTGTAGCAATTAACAATGCCATGGTAAGTACCAATTTCACCATAAATTTGCCAGCATTAACATTTAAAATTTTTTCTAATAGATACAAAGAAACCACACTCCAAATTGAATTTATCATTAAAGTTGTGCATTATTTTTGTTGTGTTTACTAATTTCCTTTTTTGTAAATTTCAGTTTATATGCTTTATCTAGTTATCAACTGAGATCTTAAATTTGCTAATTTATGAGTTTTTATAAGAATATTAACTCTATGTCCATCATATTTGCAATAAAATTTTCCAAGTCTCTTTTTTCCTTTTAATTATGATTAAGTTTGTTTTTGATAAAATAACCTTCTGTTGAAGGTAATCATAATTAAAAGTTACAAGAGGTCTTGAAATTGTATAATTTTCTAAATACAGAATTCAGTCTATTGCTTTGAGCACATCAGTGTACGTCTTTCAACATAAGACTTTTAAAGCAATATAAAACTATATCAAAATATGCATGTTTATCTAATAGAATTACTGAATTTGAGAAGTCTTGACTGTCTCAAAATTAACTCAAAGGGCTACATACCTGTCGCTGTAAACACAGGCGATTTCTGTCATGTAAATGCTGATGATTAGAAAATGATGAATGCCAATTCCGAGCCTGACTTTGCAACTGAGTCTGAGTCATATCAGAAGGCCTTGTTACAAGATGTGAAGTAAATTGCCGATCAAGGTCATGATCTAAAACGTGACTTGAATTATCTTGTCCAAATGTTGACTCATCAAATTGGGGAAGAAGACCCTCTTGAAGGAGGTCCTCTGGGTCAAGTCCTGTGAATGGCTCAGTGTGAGATTCCACTTGATGAAGTAAATTCTCTTCTAAAGATGAAAAGCCATTAGTTTCTACATGATCATTGAAATGGCCCATTTGAGTTCCTGAGTCAACAGGATCTGGGAAGTTCATGTGCACAGGAGATAATTTTGAATTGCTATAATTACCCTGAGGATGTGACGAATGCAACATTTGGAAATTATTTGAATTCAATGATGTACTGGGGTTTAGGACATGCTGAGTGGATTCTTGCTTGATTCCTCTATGAGGTGAAAAGGAATTACTTCCAGTAAAATCAGATAAAGTCTGATTTGTATGATTAGGTGCAAGAACTGCAGAGGACTGAAGGAGACTGTTTGGTGATATATGATTACTGGAAAAGGAATAATGTGAAGAAAACTGCTGTGAATTACTGACAGAACAAGAAGTCATATTTGGGGAAGGTCCATTAAAACTTCCTTCTTGATGACTGCTACACTTGAGGAAGTGTACTGAAGGATTTGACGTTTGAGAAAATTGCTGCATTGAAAGAGACTGCTGTGAATTAGATGCATTAGTAATTTGTGGTGGGTGGTTAACATTGACTCTGTGTGGACCAGAAACATTAACATTCATAAAGTTTTTAGACTGGCTAAGAGAATTTTGCCCTGGGTTGAGATTATTTCTGTTTTGCTGTGATCGTAGTGAAGTGCACTGTGTTTGCTGTTCATTGGCCTGAAATAAGGCAAAGTCATGGTGTGCCACGAAGCTTTTATTCTGATGCATAGAATGTGAATGTCCTTGTTGGTGAAAAGGAGATCCATTTTGATTTGAAATGCTAGTAGCTGTCTGGTGGCCCCACATTGGACTGCCATCTGCTACATCTGGAAACAAACCATTGGGTTGATTTTGGGGGTGGATCGGAGAACAATTATACTGAGAGTGAGGAGATAACACATGTTCAGCTGGACTACCAAAAGACTGATTAACTTGATGAAATTTCATTGAATCAAACTGATTTAACTGTTCAAAATCAGTCATCTTCTGATGTGTTGGAGTACCCTGAACATGGTTCAGTGAATCTATATGCAAAGGTTCAAATTCTGCACCCAAGTTCAATTCATCAACTAGTGAAACAGGTCCTGGTTGTACAAATGCTTCATCTGACAAACTTTCTAAGGTCTCACCAAAGAGATTGGCATCATCGAAAAAGTCCATCATTGGATCTGTCATCTTGAAAATTCAGTAACAATCTGGGCTGTTCACTCCAAATAGAGTATATTCCGCTTCTCTGTAGTAGATATTATTGGATCATTTCCAAAGGTCAACTATTCCAAAACAGATCAATATTCATTATTGCTCTAGATAATGACATGTCATGAAGTGTCAGAATCCTAGAAAAATAAGAACAAAACAATTTAAATTTAATGAGTATTCATTAAACTTTTATAAACAAAGTTTATATGTGATTTTTAAAAGTAACATAGTGTACAGTATT
>NW_012142746.1:358569-360077 GCF_000956105.1 Propithecus coquereli
TAGTCCAATTTCTTATAACAACCATCTCATAAAAACAGATTTACCAGAAAAAAATCTGATATCTATCTTAAAATATGCCATACATCAGCTGTTCAAACCTGTCTTTAAGTTTATAAGTAATGTAAATTTCTCAACCCTCAGAAAAAAAAAAAATTCAAGGTAGTAAACAAAGTAAGAAATTCATCAGAATACAAAAGCCAACAAAGCATTATGTATAAGCACATTCTAAAATTCTATTTCCTGTTTTGATTTCTAGTTCAGCCATCCCACATGACATGTTTCAGTGCTACAGAACTTCCATGCTAAATTTACAAACATCAAGAGATCACACAGTGCTCCATATGTTATTTCCACTTCACAAATATGACAAAAACTAAAGATTGTGCTACAAAAACAGCAGAAAATATGTCATAAGAGAGCAATGAAAGTTTATAGAGTATTATCCTCTCAAAATTCCTTTCCTCCCAAAATTAGAGATGAAGATAAGCTAGTATCATCTCTATGTTAGGTTTTGCACATACTTAACATTTAGATACACTTGCTATAGCTTCTCACTTTTTCTCTTTTCTCTTCCTCAGATCAACAACCTTCCCAACCCCCTTCTTCCATCTCCTCCTGGCCTCTTCCCCCTCAGGTCTCTTCCTTCTGTGTTTAGGTTCCTCTCTCTCCTCTTTTTTAAGTAGTAAAATTCTAGAATCAAATCACCAGTGTTCACTGTTGTTAACAGTAGACACAGATTTCAGAATACTCTAAGATACTTGAAATGGTATCTATAATCACCCAACTTTAGTTGGAGAATAAGAAAATGTAAGGCTTAAAATATTCTTTAAATATCCAACCTTCTCACTGAAGCTTTCTAGAATTCTAAATAGAGTGCCATCCATGATTTTTCATTAGATTAAAGAATATCTTGTTTTGGCTATAACAAAATGTATCTCAGAATTATTTTGATAAACTAAAAAATTATGATACTTCATTATTTTTAAATTTCTTAACTTCTATACATATGTAATAATGCTAATTTAGTCTAAAATGAAATTACTGCAATTAAGAGAGAGAGCTAAAGAAATCTGACAAAGAACCCAGAAAAAAATTTCTTTTCATAGAAACTGGGGAGGTATCATAATAATATAAGAACTCCTTATTAATATAACATTTCAGCTCTGTAGTAATCATAACCATCCAGAACATGCCAAAAACTACTAAGGCAAAAAACTTACATGCTCTGTCAAGTTTTGTCACAAACCTAACATATTAAATCATTGGAATTTCACATATTTAGAATATGTGACCTATAATTCAGTACATATAAAACTGATATGCAATCCATAATAATCATCCCCTACCCTCTCTACCAATCCATCTTTCCTCTTCATCCCCACAATCAACAAATCCCAAATATCACTTTTTACACTAAGAAGTAATAGGAATCTCGAGAACAGACTTTCAATAAGTCAAAAAGTACTCCAAATGAACTGCCCTTTATCAGTTTTGGCATATAAAAAAAA
>NW_012142746.1:360127-364526 GCF_000956105.1 Propithecus coquereli
TTGCCTTTCCACCTTCAACCAAAGCAAGAAGGCCCTTACCAGATCTGGGTCGCTCAACCTTGGACCAGAACTGTAATGAATAAATTTATTTTCCTTATATATTACCCAGTCTGTGGTACTCTGTTATAGCAACACAAAACAGACTAAGACAACATTCAACTGTTTAAAAGTGAATAGGTTTCGCCAATCAATTCGAAAAATATCTGGCAAATTTGAGTCAATCATGACATAGGTGAGAGAGCTCAGGTATGGTTTCCAATTCTAGCCACCATCTCTAAGCTGTGCAACCTTGAATGGTTCTTAAAACCTCTCAGTCTGTTTCCTCATCTGACCATCTACATCATAGGGTTTAAAAAGGCTGCAGAGCTCAGAAAGAATATATTCAAAGTCCTAAAACACAGTAAGTGCTTGATAATTACATATTTCCCTCTCATCACTGACCTATAGAACTAGGAACATAGATCAAGATTCTTTGTTGACTTGCTGAAATATTACCAAGATCCAAGCCTGTTATATCTGATTGTATTTTACTTATTTTCATTTTTAAGATATTTAAAATTATTTATACTAATCAACAGTATCATAACATGCCTAAATTTACTTTTGGCTTTCCCAACATATATACTTGCTATTTTATTACCTTCCTAAAGTTATCAATGCCCCTATACCCTTATTTGCTTCCCCCATAGGTAATCTATGTTTCAACCACATTGAGATGTTGTCTAAATTCATCAAATCTTCTCATACCTCTATTAATATCTATTAATATGTACAGGAAGTTCTCTAGGCCTACAACATTGCCCTTACCACCAGCCTTCCTCCATTTGATAAAGTAACATCTTTGAGATTAAACTCACACACTATCTCTAGGAAGCCTTCATACACAAACACACACATCGAGCTGTTATGCACTAATTTTTTTGTACTCCATACCTTACATACTATATTATCATTCTTAGTCTACTTGTCTGTTTTTCCTACTAAACAGTAGGAGTGCAGAGATGGGTTCCTCCTCCTATTTGTACCCCTAACATCTACAAGCATAATTCCTGACACACACTGAATACTCACATGCTTTTGGGAATTCAACAATGCCATAACATAAAACAAAACAAAACTCCTCAAGCCTTTATAGTTATTTCATAACTTGAGATTTAAAAGTATTATTTTAACTTTAAGAATGGCCTCACTGAATTATACACTTAAAACAGTTTTAACCAATGGCTTTAATCAGTGGTAAACTTTGTTATGAATATTTTACCACAAGTTTTTAAAAAAGCCCCAGTGATCCAATTTAAAGTTTAATTCCCAGGTATCCCTCCATGAAAGAATCCTACTTTCATTGATAAGGAATTCTACAAGGGACCCTACAGCATAGTAGTTTTAGGGGCTCTGGAAACAGACCAGGAAGTTTGGAATCCTGGCTTCATCACTGACTAGCTATATAATTCTAGGCAATTCACTAAATCATTTTGAAGCTCAGTTTCTTCATCTGTAAAATGGGGACTGTAACAGCACTGATTTCAAAACCTATTGTAAAATAATCCACATAAAGCACTGTGTAAACACTCAGTGTTTTCAAACTGTGCTTCTTAGAGTACTGGGTAATCTTTGGCCACTGAAAACAAGAGAGGGCTTTGGGCCTTCCCTTCTTCCATTTCCTCCCAGTAACACCTTACCCTGAATATTCTGCTTTTATTTTACAGATTAAAATTTCAGGTAGGATTTTTAAAAAACAAAGAATTCCTTGGTTTAAAAGAACCAAAATCCATAAATCAAAATAGTATTCATCTAATGCTTATATTATTAACATCTCCCTCTACAGATAGCCATTTATTAAATTCGATTATTTACTTTGTTAGCATCCACACTTAATTTAGTTTTACTTTGCATCTCACAGAAAGGAAAAATCTTAAAAACAAAATCTTATGTCTACTTATGGTAAGGACTGATTGAGCATAACTAATTTTGGGCTGATACTGAAAACAGATTACAAGTTTCCTAGTTGCTACTGAGTCAGGTCAAGTTGTTTAGCTGAAGAAGTCCTGAACATCAATCACACGCATATGAAATTAAGTCTAAATATTTATTCTAAAGCCATATAAATTTTGATTAATGTCAAAAATAGGAAATTGATTTGAATGCAGAATTTTCAAAGGTTTGAAATATAAAAACTAAAAACTAAGACCTATATTGATTATCATCATCACCTACGTTGCAGGGTTGTGGTAGGATTTATAAAGAATACATTCAAAATATAGTAAGTGCTTAACAAATGTAGCATTCCCTCTCATACCCATCATCTCCAGCATTTCTTGTCTACCTTTCCAAGAGCATAGAGTCATTTAAACCCTCCCATGGCCAACAGGCTTCTCTAGCCTTCCTCAGTCTCTTTTGCCAATAATCTCCAGTGCTGTCCTCTCATCACCCTCATTACCTGTTACTTTTTTCATTGACACAACCCACCATGCTGTATTATCACATCACTGTAATTTTATCTCCAGTCCTCAGCCCAATTCAATTAACATTTTCTGAATATTTATATTATATGCCAGGTATCTTATTAATAGAAGGTTAATACTAATTTATACACCTTACTTCAATGTGGCCCTTGCCTTTCCTTAGAAACTTTTTTTGTTTGTTTTGAGATAGAGTCTTCCTCTGTGGCCCAGGCTAGAGTGCAGTGGCATCGTCATAGCCCACTGCAACCTCAAAACTCCTGGGCTCAAGCAATCCTCCTGCCTCAGCCTCCTGAGTAGCTGGGACTACAGGCTCAGGCCATGACACCCAGCTAATTTTTCTATTTTTTAGTAGAGATGGGGTCTCACTCTTGCTCAGGCTGGTCTCGAGCTCCTGAGCTCAAGCTTGGCCTCCCAGAGTGGTAGGATTACAGGCGTGAGCCACTGCACGAGGCCTCCTTAGAAACTTAACATTTTTTAATTATTATGGATACATAATATTTGTATATATTTTAGGGTACAAGTGATGTTTTAATACAGGCATACAATGTGAATTAATCAAATCAGCATACTTGGGGTATCCATCACCTCAGGCACTTATCATTTCTTCATGTTAGGAACATTCCAATTCCATTCTTTCAGTTAAAGTATACTCTAACTTATTGCTGATCATAGTCACTTCGGTGTGCTATCAAATATTGCTCATTCTATCTATCTAAGTATCTAATTATATTTTTGCATCTATTAACCATTCCTACTTTAATCCCCTTCCCCATTACTCTTCTCAGCTTCTGGTAAAGATCATTCTACTCTCTGTCTCCATGAGATCAATTGTTTTAATATTTACCTCCCACATATGAGTGAGAATATGCAAGATTTGTCTTTCTGTGCTTGGCTTATTTCACTTAACATAATGTTCTACAGGTCCATCCATGTTATTGCTCCTTAGAAGTTTTTAATTCCACTTCTATATATGCTTCTAGACTACCTCACTGCAGTTATTTAATTATCTCTCCTCAAGCCTTCAATCCTAACCTTCCCATTCTCACCCAAGGACATCTTACCTCTTAGTCTTCTGAGGTTTTCTAGTTGAAATTAACCAATCATCTTTTCAGAAGCAAGTACTATACTTGTCTTTGCATCTACCCTTTCCTTTTAGCTATTCTCCAAAGATAAATCTTTCACCTCTTAATATCATTCCATCAAGCCTTTCAATGGGACTTGTACCCATACATATCCCCTTTCTCTTTAGCTTCTTTAATCATCACTTTCTAATTGCCTACTTCCCTTCTAACTTTCAGCATTAGCAGATTTTCCCTATCTTAACAAAAATGTACAAACCATATCATTCTATTATTATTCTTTAATTCAATGACAAATATTGAAAATAAGTGGTCCACCGCCTCCATTTTCTAAATATCGATTTGCCTGTTAACCTCTTGAACTTTGTAGCTGGCCAAATAAAATTACTGCAACTATACTTTCAAAGGTGACTAACAACGTCCTAGACAAATTCAAATGCTCTCTCAATCCCTCTTTGACCACTAACACTTGTTACCACTAATCAAAATGACAACAGAGGCCAAACACAAATGCTGTCTTCTACATGAGGCCCCCAATTGTCTGTGTGTTCCCATTTATCATATACATTTAGACTCTGAGTACTTTAAGAACAAGGACTAGTGCCGAACATGGGGGGTTACACCTGTAATCACAGCACTTCGGGAGGCAGAGGCAGGGGGATTGCTTGAGCCCAGGAGTTAAAGACCAGCCTGGACAACATAGTGAGACCCTGTCTTTACAAATAATAAAAAAACTTATCCAGGCATGGTGGTGCATGCCTGTAGTCCCAGCTACTTGGGACCTTGAGGGAAGGGAATCACTTGAGCCCAGGAGTTTGAGGCTGCAGTGAGCTATGATCACACCACTGCACTCCAGCC
>NW_012142746.1:366356-375466 GCF_000956105.1 Propithecus coquereli
ATAAAAAATAAAAAAAAAAGAAGAGCATTGTTAAAAAGATCATCTCAACTACCATTTTGCTAAAATAAAGCTTGCTTCCTCCTCTCAGATAACGCAGTCATATACTATGACATCACACTTAAAGCTAAACCCATCCCGACAGAGGCACCCATCATTCACAGAAAGGCAGGCCCTTACCTTCTGAAGCACTTGGCTAGGGATGGTGCTCAAAACTTGATTTCTTGCCAAACCTTTCCTTTCTCTCATCTTCTTCATCTCAGTAAATCACACACCATCGTCTACCTAGTTCCTCGAACCAAGAAATCATTTTTGACACCTTTTTTCTAACATCCAATCCATCGTGAAGCTGTCAATTGCTTCCCTTCCCCCAATCTCACCATCTTCTCTCTCTCTAGAATATAGACATATTTCCTTTTACTTTACTTCATCTCTACAGCTGCCATCCTAGTTCTGGCCCTCATGTCTTACCTGGGTAATCCTGGTATTACAATAACTTTGCTTTCACTCTTACCTTTCTCCAATCCATTCTCAATCAAAGTGGCATTTTAAAAATTTAAAGCATATTTATTACTTATCTGCTTCAAAATCTTCAATGACTGCAATGCCCTTAGTAAAACCCACAAGTCTTTTTTTTCTTTTTTGAGAGAGTCTAGCTCTGTTGCCCAGGCTAGAGTGTAGTGGTGTGATCATAGCTCACCACAACCTCAAACTCCTGGACTCAAGGGATCCTCCCACCTCAGCCTCCCGAGTAGCGAGGACTACAAGGCACAAACCACCATGCCTGGCTAATTTTTTCTATTTTTGGTAGAGATGGGGTCTTGCTCTTGCTCAGGCTGGTCTCGAACTCCTGAGCTCAAGCAATCCTCCTGCCTCAGCCTCCCTTAGTGCTAGGATTACAGGCATGAGCCACCGTGCCCAGCCCCACAAGTCTTTAATATGCCCTGCAATCTTCTCTGCCTACCTCTCTCATTTCATCTTACATGGTTTTCCTCATTATGCTCCTGCCACCCTGAACTACTTTCATTTCTTCTAACATATTTAGTTCTTTCTTGTCTCATAGCCTTCAAACATATTTTTCTCCTTTTCAGGAAACTCTTTTCCCTCTTTACCTGTCTTACTTCTTATTCTTTGTTTCCACATAAATATCACCACCGGACAGAGGCCTTCTCTGACCACAAAATCTAAAATTCTACCCGTTTTTCTCTCATAGCACTCTGTACGTTTCTTTCACTGAATTCATCATAAGTTATAATTTTACATTTATTTACTTGCTCTTTATCTGTTTCCACTATTTGACTGTAGGTTCCATGAAGGCAGGGATCACCTATGTACTTAATATATTAATATTACATATATAATCAATAAATCAAGGGAACACTTAATGCATTTGTTTAATGAATGAATGGAAGTGAATGACCTCAAGTCCAGAGAATAAATTACAGCTCAAAATGGTTTCCCCTTCTCTGGATCTCCCATTGTCACTTGATCAGCTTTTCAACTGTTTCTAAAAGGGAGGAGAGCAAAAAGCGTTGCTGAAAACTCGAAAGCAATATAACAGAGCGAATGTCAAGAAGTTGTATGTGATGTCAAATAAGTGAGACAAACAATAATGCTAAGATCTCATGAGAAGGAGAAATCCCTAAGGGCTACAAGAACAAGACATGATTTTATTCACAAGGTGGAATCTGACCTGAGTATTCACAGACTGGTAAATCTGCAAGAGGTGAAAAGTAAGGGAGTAAAGCCCAAATAAGGAAGTAAACAGAGACACAAAGTGCTAGAAGACAGTTAAAATACAGGAATGTGGCAACTTATATTTACAAAGTAAGCATAAAAAAGCTAAATCTTATATTTAAAAAATCTATATCCTGAGTGTGGTGGCGTGCACCCATAATCCCAGCTACTCTGTGATCCCCTGAGCCCAGGAGTTCAAGACCAGTCTGGGCAATATAGTGACACCTCCTCTCAAAATAAAAAATAAAAATATCATAATAATAAAAAAGAAATCTCTCTCTCATGTTAAGGCTACAACAATGACAAAGCATTTAAAAGGTTAAAATAATATGATTCTATCTTATCAGTGTCCATAAATTTCTCCTGACTCCAATTTTGGCTTCTAAAGTTTTCCAAACATTATAACATGCTTTCATTAGATTTTACTAACTGCCTCAAGTTTCCATATTCCTACCCATATTTCATACTCTTTATTCACTGTACTGATTACTTGATGAAATTTCCCCAGTAGATCTATTATTTCAGTCATAATTTTTTCCTTTATAGACTCCAACTTCTTTAGTAATTCATTTTTCTTCTGTTATTTACAGTAGTTGGCTTTTTGTTCTACTACATTCACATCAATGATAAACACATCTAACCCTTTAGAAAATATAAAATTTTCACAAATACGAAAATTTTTATATTATTGACAGTAGATTCAATAGATTTTACTTTTAAATCTATAATGCTACTTCAGTTTCCACCTCTTAAATTCATACATTAAGCTTCTCCTTCAGTTCTACCTTGTTTCCATAGGTAAAACAGTTAGGTCTAGCACAATGCCTTGTAGAAGGCATTCAGTTGCAGTAAGTAAGGAGTTTGGAGTAAAATGTTTCTGAAGACACTTCCAAGTTGAAAATTATAGTTTCATCAATCTTAGCTTGTCATGTGCTTTTTCCATTGACAACACTGCTTTCTTATCTGTATTCATTACTGCCCACTTGAGGTTTTTCTTTTAAAAATGATTTGCTCGAGTAAGGCCAACTATACCACTATTTATTTCAAAACTTCTGCCTTGTTATACTTAAATCCAAATATAGTTTTTGTATTTCAGAGGACAGACCTCATGGGATACTTAGAATCCTAATACTGTAAAATTGGAGGTAAAATAATTTTATGCAGGAGAAAACTAAGGCTCACAGAGGTCAGGGAATTTGATTACATCTACACAGTTAAGTGACAAAGTCCTGATTCTCTCCAACCAGCACTCTGTCCAAGTCAAGAAGAGAGCTTAACTGGTTATACCAGCATTATGTTTTTTTCTAATGCTATTTCCTATGCGCTTAGGATGGTGTGTCCTCTTGGTCAATCAATTACATGTTGTTTTGTTTTGTTTTTTTTAACTACGACACTTTATCCACTTCCCTTAAACTGTTCAGGGATGACAGTTACCTTTAACCAAATCTGGGAGGCAACTACTGTTTTTCCCAGTACATTTCATGCCTATATTATGTCCTCTGGAGTTTACAGGAAACTTCCCAAGGACTGAGACCTGCCAATACTTTGTAGTACACTACAACTATCTTAATGTGAATTATTAAAGCAATAGAAGAAACATTAAGTCTTCAGAAATAAAGGTTTAACTTACTGTGAGCCACACATGTCTTTCATTTAAAAAACACTTATCAAATATCATATCAGCAGGTTCTGTGCTGCCTGCTGTTAGCAAAAATTCAAGTTCTCTAAATCCGAGAGAAAAAAATAACCATTGTGATCATCCTTTTGATTGCCAAAAACAAAAACATCCTCCATCTTCAATGTGGAATCTTCCCTTAAGCTCACCTTCTATAGATTCGAGTGTAGATCTAGTGGTTTTTTTAAAAGCCACCTGTACAGGGCTGGGCACAGTGGCTCATGCCTGTAATCCCAGCACTTTGGGAGCCCCAGGTGGAAGGATGCTTGAAGACAGGAGTTCCAGACCACCCTGGGCAACATAGTGAGACCTCATCTCTACAAAATATTATAGAATTAGCCAGGCATGGTGGCATGCACCCATAGTCCTAGCTACTCAGGAGCCTGCCACAGGACGATCACTTCAGCCCAGGAGCTCAAGGTTACAGTGAGCTATGATTTGGCCACTGCACTCCAGCCTGGGCAACAGAGCAGGACCCCATCTCTAATAAATAAATTTTTTAAAAAACCCTCCTGTACAGTTAGGGACAGAGTTTAGGCAGAGAGTAACATTCCACAAGATATGCCCTCTTTTCTGTTCAAGATTTTAGTTGGGTAAGTAGAACTGGAGAATTTTAAATTAGAGAAAAAGAAAAGGTGAAAAGTAGCATGCAAAACTGAGAAACTAAATTGTGATAGTGGTTTTATTAATGACGATAAACTTTATTTAATACAGGGGAATTCTGAGGTATGAATATTTCACATAAATATATAAAAGTCATAATAGCATCAAATTCCAGGCTTCCAGGAAAGTAACCGTGTAGCATTGTTAATATCACAACTTGAAAAAAAATTGTCTACTTTGTTCTGAAAAGTTTTATTTTTCTTAAAAAAAAAAAAAAAGGCAGCAAAACAAAACCAAAAAAAGAACAAACAGAAACCATTCTCTGGGCTGGCAGCTGCGACAGGCCAGTAAGACACCCAGGCTTTCCGGGTCGTGTTTGGCTTTGGATGTCTGCGAAGAGAGCCCTGGAACCACCCAGCACGTCCCACACCCAGACATCAAGAAAGCGGCAGCAGCCGGTCACAGACAGGGGCTGCCGGGGTCCCGGTTACGCTGCAGACGAGCAGAGGCCCTCGGGGCTGGCAAGGATCACAGGAAAGGCAGTGCGGTCAGAACGCGAAAGGCAAGGCCTGGGAAAGCGCCGGGGGCGTCCCGTGCTCCGGGGCACCCAGTGCTCGCGCGGGACGCCCTGTCATGACTCACGGAGGCGAGACAGCAGGCGGGCGGGGGAAGCGGCTGCAGGATGGAGGGAAGCCCGACCCTCGGGAAGGAACCGAGGGGGGGGGGGAGAGGAGCGGGGAGGCTCCGACCTCGCGCGGGGCGGGGAAGGGGGCCCGCCTCACCCACGCCCTGCCCATCCTGCCCTCACCTCCATCCGACGCAACAGGCGCGGCGGCCGAGTCCCGACCCCAGGGTCTGCAGGCTGGGAAGCGGGGGCAGCAGCCCGCAGCCATGACAGGCGCGGGGCGGGCCGCCTGCAGGCTGGGCCGCACGTGCGGGCAGCGCCCCCTCCCCGGCCTCCCCGCGCGCCCGCCGGTCCCCGGGCCCCAGCCCCTCACCTCAGGCGGCGGCGGCGGCGCGGCCCCGCCTGCCCCGGCCCCCCCGGTCGAGCGGCGGCAGCGGCGGCGGCGGCACGTACTCACCGCCGCTCGCTGACTCTCGCGCTTCGCCATGACTGAGGCGCCCCCGCCGCCCCCCGCCTCGACCGAGACTGACACGCGCGGCTGGCCGGGCGGGGGCGGCCTCAGGCGACCACCCGGCTGACACAACCCGCCCCCGCACCTCCCCACCAGTTGAGCAGCGACCGCTGCCCCGTGGTGCCCCCGGGCTTCCTCCCCACGCCTGAGGCGGCGGGTGGCAGCGGCGGGCGGCGGCGGCACTTACCGGCGGCGCGGCCAGGCCCCCCTGTCAGCGCGGGGCCGGGAGGGAGTGGAGGGAGGAGTGAAGGGGCACCGCCTCCCCCGCGCCGCCACGCACCCGCCTGATTGGCCCAGTTCACTCCCCCAGCGCGACCCCACCAGCCCCTGCGAGCGGCACTCCGGCAACACCGGCGCGTCATTTGCATATTTGTGCCCGCGCCGCTGATTGGCCCGGGCGTGGAGGGGCGGCTGTGACCGCTGCAGCTCCCGCCGCCGCTCCGGCCGCGCCGTGCTACTCGAGAGGGGATATCCCCCTCGCCGCCGCCTTGCCCTCGCTGCCCGGCCCGACCTACGACGGAGGGCGGTGGGAGGCGGGGTCGCTGCCCTGCTCCAACATGGCCCCGCCGGGCCGCCGACCCAATCGCCGGCGCGGTTACTCCAGGAGCCCTGGGCGGCCTCGGGGCGGGGAAGGGCTGGGGCCGGGCGCCCTCTGGCCGGAGCGCGGGGCAGTGCAGTGGCCCGGGCTCCCCTCGCCGCTGCTCCACGGCCGCCACGTCAGGCCGCGCCCTCGCGGCGGCCTCTCCCCTCGCGCCGCCCGCCCCGCGTCCCCGCCGCCACGTCAGGCCCTGGCAGGCGCGCTCCGACCGCGAGCTGACCGGTGGCGGGGTCGGCGCCGAGGTCACTCACACGCGGGGCATCCCTCGGTCAGCCCGGGTCCTCCGGGGAACGATGAAGGTTTCCTGAGACTTCCTTTTCAAAGGGCCGTGGGTTTAGAGCCACGTTCTCCTTTCGCTGAGACCCTGGTGACACACGCCTGTGCTGTCAAGTCGGGAGCACTTGAGAGTGCAGGGATGATGCAGCGATTCAGGCCAGGTGCTAAGCACCTGCGGTGGAAAGGGCGCCTGGCTGAGCACAGACCCAGTCCGCAAGTCCTGCTCTGGAGCGAGAGCGCGCACCTCGGCTGGGCGGAAACCTAGTCTTCCCGAGATTCAGGCTCACGTTCTAAATTGCACAGTTAGGGAGGGAAAGAAAGAACAAACGCAAGAATTAAAAAAAAAAAAAAAAAGTGGCGGAAGAGGATGACGCTGCTTTAGGAGTAGGGGACGTATTGGAAAACCAATGGCCTATGAAGGCGTTAGGACACCTGGGTTCCCTGTCTGTCACTAATTAACTAAGTGACCTACATTAAATCATAACGTGTCCCAGGGCCTCGGTTTTGTCTTCTGTAAAATGAAGAGGCTGGACAAGTTTTCTAAAAGGCTTCCAGCTCTCAAATTCTATGGGTCTCTACTTTCAGGCCCTGAGCTGGCTTTATACCTAATAAAAAATTTAAAATCCATATTAAAATGCGAGATAGACAAAATAATTAAATGTTTGAACTTCAGTCAGCCTACTTTATAGTTTGTGCAAAACTGTTTACCGTTTCAAATCCAGTGTGGGTGATATTTAACATGCATCTTAGGGTTGACAGAAATCTCTTGAATTTCAGCCTCCACAAAAGAGTGTCACTGCGCTTGTTTATGCCTGACCAGAATGGAATGGCTGCGGTATACGTAGGGGTAGTTGTCAAGTAATTTCATTCTTTATATTCCCCATGAAGGCCCTCCGGAGTAGATCCACACAACTCTATTTAGCTGAGATACTGACAGCTGGGAGGAAACCCAGCTGAAAGAGAGGTTACAATTACAGCTTTGATTCCCTCAAGGATGCTTAATAACAACCACATATTAGAATAAGAATGCACAGAAACAGTTCATCTCTGAGCCACCTACACGGCTTCTTATTTGAATACTGCTTTAGTTTGCAAATTCAACGTGTTGAGACCAATTTAAAGCCAGTAACATCTCATTTATCTGGCATCATAGCAGAATAAGACATCCCATATAAATGAAAAACTTTAAAGAACTTTCCTCCCCATCATCTGATGGAAAACTTTCATGTTTTCTTGAACACGGCTCTCTGAAAATTACTTACACTTGATGATGTAACATTATTGCATTCCACTATGATCAATGAATGCCCTCAAAAGTATGTAGAATTCGTCCCTGTAATAAATGACCTCTAGAGTGCTGGGTTTTGGGGGTTTTTGTTTGTTTTTTAACTTACGTCTGTTTTTTGTATACGTCTCCTTCCTCACTGCTGGGTTGACATTTTTCAATTCTTTTACCTAACCACCTTCTTTACTACTTCTTTACTACTTTTTTGAGACTTCTATGCTACTATGAACTTAGATACAGATGAACTTTTATTAGTTTAGACTTTCAGGTTTTGAGTAAAGATTTTCTGTGGGGTTCTCCTCTGGGTTAAATACATGAGTTCGTGTGATATCTATTTTAACTGCTCAGTGACTGGTTTTCACTTATTTCTTAAATCTTGGAGGTATTCTCAGTAACAGGTTTCTGGATATATGGACTCTGGAAAAATTATTGTAGAGGATAGCTCTGAATCTCAGAATTTCCAGGCTAGATTAGTAAATATCACCCTCTGCAACGACATTAGCAAGAATCAATACGAACAACATCAAAATCTAACAACACTGGCCTGCCATTCCCATTAGGCATGGACTGTCCAAAGCCAAGTGGTGGCCATGCTCTCCAGGCCCCTCCCATCCCTCTCTAGAGTAAGAATGGCTCCATTCCTACACAATGGCTTTCAAATCAAAAAGGCCTTGTATCAGTAGACACAATAATGTGGGTCACCAGAATGCCTGTGCTATGATGGAGTAGTTCTCTATACCTTGAATGAAACATTCTAAAATAGGGGTCATTTACTGAAATTTAACTAGTCCTAGGCACTGTGTTAAAGGTTTATCTTCACAACCACTGTATGAGGAAGGGATTATTTTGTTCCATTTTACAGATGAAGAAGCTACAAAATCTTGCCCTGGTTAACCAGCCATTGAATAAAAGAAATAGTATTCAAACTTAGAACTGTCTGGCCCTAGAGGCTGTAACCCTTAACCCTTATGCTATAACCCTCCCTTCCACCTGAGTTTCCAAGTCCATGTTTATCAAGCATATTTATTTTAGCACCTAGGAAGGGAGAATTCCCTGCATAGGAATGTTGGGTCAGGTTACCAAAAGAATATCCCACTATGCAAATTTACGGAGTTCTGCAAGTTTGAGGAATATGAACCAATCCTTTAGTACCTATTCACTTTGAAGTAAAACTGATATAATCAAGATCCTGAAACTGCAAAACTAAGGAATAGATCCTACCTCAATGAGACCTGCAAAAGTGATAACCACAGAATAGTCAAAACAACCGTGAAAAAGAAGAGGACTCACACATTCTGAATTCAAAACATGCTATGAAGGTATAGTAATCAAAACACGGTGGTACTGGCATAAAGATAGACATATGAATCAAGGGAATAAAGTAGAGTGCAGAAATAAACCCTCACATTTATAGTCAATTGATTTTTGACAAGGGTGCCAAGACATTTAAATTGGGAAAAAAATAGTCTTTTAAACAAACAAGTGGTGCTGAGACAACTGGATATACACATACTGGAAAATGAAGTTGGACTCCTAACTCACACTACCCAAAACAATAAATCAAATGGGATTGTACTACTACATATAAGAGGTAAAAATTATAGAACTCTCAGAAGAAAACATAGGAGTAAACCTTCAGAATCTTGGATTAGGCAATGGTTTCTAATATACGACACCAAAAGCATAAGTGACAAAAGAAAATATAGATAAATTAGACTTTGTCAAATTTTAAAACTTTAAAAGAAATGAAAAGAAAAATTGATAAATTGAATTTCATCAAAATAGGAAACCCTTTGTGCTCCA
>NW_012142746.1:375516-406178 GCF_000956105.1 Propithecus coquereli
AAATAAACCCTCACATTTATAGTCAATTGATTTTTGACAAGGGTGCCAAGACATTTAAATTGGGAAAAAAATAGTCTTTTAAACAAACAAGTGGTACTGAGACAACTGGATATACACATACTGGAAAATGAAGTTGGACCCCTAACTCACACTACCCAAACAATAAATCAAATGGGATCGTACTACTACATATAAGATGTAAAAATTATAGAACTCTAAGAAGAAAACATAGGAGTAAACCTTCAGAATCTTGGATTAGGCAATGATTTCTAATAGACGACACCAAAAGCATAAGTGACAAAAGAAAATATAGATAAATTAGACTTCGTCAAATTTTAAAACTTTAAAAGAAATGAAAAGAAAAATTGATAAATTGAATTTCATCAAAATAGGAAACCCTTTGTGCTCCAAAGGACACCATTAAGAAAGTGAAAACAAAGACAAAACACTGAGAAAATATTTGCAAATGATATACAGATGCTCCTTGACTTATGATGAAGTTACATCCCAATAAACCTATTGCGAGTTGAAAAATACCATTAAGCTGGAAATATATTTAATATACCAAACCTACTGAACATCATAGTTTAGCTTAGCCTACCTTAAATGTTTTCAGAACACTTACATTAGCCTACAGTTGGGGAAAATTATGGCAACACAGGCAACACACCACAACATAGAGTATGGACTGTTTACCCTCATGATCACAGGGCTAACTGGGAGCTGAGGCATCACGAGAGCGTATCCACCACATATTACTAACCTGGGAAAAGATCAAGATTCAAAGCAGTTTCTACTGAATGGGTACCACTTTGGCACCACTTTTGTACTTACGTCAAAAATCGTAAATTGAACCGTGGTGAGTCAGGGATTATCTATATCTGATAAGGGTTTAGTATGCAGAATATATAAAGAGCTCTTACAACTCAACAATAAAAAGATAAATAATCCAATTAAAAAGTGGCCAAAGTATTTGAATAGACATTTCTCCAAAGAAAATATACAAATAGCCAACATATACATGAAAAGGTGCTCCACACATTAGTTGCTAGAGAAATGCAAATTCAAAACCACAAGGAGATACTACTTCACACCCATTAGGATGGCTATAATGAAAAAGACAGACAAAAACAAATGTTGCTAAAGATGTGGAGAAATTAGAACACTTGTACATTGCTGGTGGGAATGTAAAATGATGCAGTCCTTTTGGAAAGCAGTTCTTCAAAAAGTTAAACATAGTTACCATATGACCCAGAAACTCAAGAGAAATGAAAACGTATGTCCATACAAAAACTTGCACACAAATATTCATAGCAGCATTATTCATAATAGCTCGAAAGTGGAAACAACCCAAATGTCCATCAACTGATGAATGGCTAAATAAAAGTGGTATATCCACACAACGGAATATTATTCACCCATAAAAAAATTCAGTACTGATATATGCTATACATGGAGGAACTTTGAAAACATAATGCTAAGTGATAAAAGCCAGATCCAGAGGCTTGACTGTATAATTCTATTTATATGAAATGTCCAGAATACACAAATATATAGAGACAGGAAGTAAATTAGTGGATGCCTAGGGCTGGACTGGGGGAAAGGGGACGAAGAATGGAGAGTGATTGCTAATAGGTACAGGGCTTCTTTTGAGGGTGATGAAATTGTTTTAAAATTAGATTGTGGTAATGCTTGTACAACTCTGAATATACTAGAAACCACTGAAGTGTGAATTTTGTGGTAAGTAAATACCATCTCAATAAAGCTATTAAAAAATGTGATTTGCAGCCAGCAAATTCCAACTGTTACAGTATTGTATGCATTAAATCCATATATATCTACATGAACGTATGTTGAGACAAAAGAATATATTAGAATTACATTCATAAAATTAGTTAAATAATAAATGTTTTTTTTAAATCTGAAGATTGTTGTAGTGGCACATTCATTTCTCATATCGAGCTCATTGATTTTGTGACTTTGTTATAATTTACTTAATCTACATATATTTAAACATCTACACCATGTATATGTACTAAAGTAGGTGCTGTGTTGACTACAGAAGAATGGACTATTATTCCCATATAAATAATAAATTATGAATAATAAATATATAAATATTGAATAAATGTGTGTGTATAAAATAGCTTCTCACTCATCTTTACTGACATTCTTTCACAGACTGATGCACTAAAGAAAATGTTCTTTCGCAGACCAATGATAAGTACTTATAAACATTAAAGTATGCTTTTTATTTGTTTTGTTTCACTTTTTAATTTTTATAGAGACAGGGTCTCACTCTGTCACCCAGGCTGGAGTGCAGTGGCATGATCATAGCTCATTGTATCCTCAACCTCCTGGGCCCAAGCAATCCTCCTGCTTCAGCCTCCTGAGTAGCTAGGACTACAGGCACGTGCCACCACAACCAGCTAATTTTTTTTTTTTTTTTGAGAGACAGGGTCTTGCTATGTTGCCCCGGCTGGTTTCAAACTCCTGGGCTCAGGTAATCCTCCCATCTCAGGCTCCCAAAGTGCTGAGATTACAGGTGTGAGCCACCATGCCCAGTCTAAAGAATGCTTTTTAAATCTTTTACATATTTTATGTAGGTTCATAACTTAAATGTTTTATACCTCATTATATTATAGAATATAACATGATTTTCATCTCTCGTCAGTAATGAATAGTAGCTTGAAGCGCTCAAATACTTTTCCAGTCTAGGAAAAGAATCTGAAAAAAACTTCAGTTGATTCAGAAGTGAGTAAAAACTAACTTCACAGTAGCCCCTGGGAGTTGTGAAACTTCCTTAACCCAGTGAAGAATACAGGTTCTTCATAGAACAGGAGTGAAGGACATCTCCAGAAAGTTCTTTAGACTTCTTTTTCAGGATCTTCTTTTAAGCAAACAGAAGTGAGGGCTAGCTAGAATTTCAGCTGTAGTTTAAAGCACCTCAAAGATCATTTAAAAGTATGCCCAGCACTGTTTTCAAATCCGGAGGCTGCTGACAATAACAACATCCTAAGGATATGTTTAGCCAGGGAGCTGTTCTTCAGCCTCTTATTCCTAGGCCCATTTAATCAGGTACAGATTTTAGAGTCTCCAAGTTTTATCTCGTTTATCCCCTGCTTTTAGCCAGGAATACACTTCAAAGCATGATCATACTTGACAGTTCAAATCTTACACTGTCTGCTTTTATAAACAGCTGCTTGTCCTAATCTTAAAAGGTCTGCAGGAAAAAGAAGCTTTGCTGTTTTCCTAGATAACACATCCCTGAGCATCTCATTCCTCTCTCTTTGAGCATCTGCTTCTCTTTGGGTAATATAAGCACTCCTGGAGAAGTTGCATCTAAATCAAGTTTGGAGAGATCAAATGCATGAAATATGGCTGCTATTAAAAAAGTGAATTCATTCGACAAGTGTTTACAGAGTATCTGTGACGTGTCAGGTACAATGCTAGGTGCTGAGAATACAACAAGGAACAAGACAGACACGGTCCTTTGGCCTCCTGGCAAATTATTTTCTGAAATAAATAAATACCCACTGATTATTTTTATTGATTTTGGTAACACGACCTTCATTGAAAGGTACTGTAATTGGTGTGCTTTAAAAAGCATGTATGATCTATATCAGTGGTTTCCCCAACCTTTTTGGCACCAGGGACCAGTTTCACGGAAGATAATTTTTCCACAGACAGGAGTTGGGTGGCGGGGTGGTTTCGGGATGATTTAAGTGTATTACATTTATTGGGCAGTCAAACCTCTCTGCTAATGATAATCTGTATTTGCAGCCGCTCCCTAGCACTAAGACAGTGCCTCAGCTCCACCTCAGATCATCAGGCATTAGATTCTCATAAGGCAACCAAGAACCCGTTCGCATGTGCAGTTTACAGTAGGGTTCGCGTTGCTATGAGAATCTAATGTCGCTGCTGATCTGACAGGAGGCAGAGCTCAGGCGGTGATGTGAGCAATGGGGAGTGGCTGTAAATAGAGAGGAAGCTTTGCTCACTCTCACCACCTGTTAGGCCACGGACAGGTACCAGTCCTCACATAGGGGTTGGGGACCACTGATCTACACCATTTTGCCTATGGACTGATGGAAACTGTAAAAATGTAGTTTTCTAATCAATTGGTTTGTTTTACAGGTATTACAGGCATCACATTTCCAGAAGAAGAAACCCATCCTGGTGTAATTTAAATCCATCTTGTCTTGTTTAAGCTTCAAAAAAAGAGGAAATGGCATCAGAGTTCCCTGAATATTTCTTGACTCATTTTTCCTCATTTGTTATAGCCATGATTATAATTTGGTCACCATCTTTCTGTGATCCCATTGGCTGGGTTTTATACCTTTACTCGGGTCTTGGGAAGAGCTTACAAAACTCATATATTATTGTTAGGAATAAAACAAATCCTTTCCTCTAACAATTATCAGTCATATATATTTTTTATAACAGGGTGAGTTTTTTCTTACCAATGTACAAAAATATGTATTATTATAAATAATTTTAAAATTATATCTTTCTCCCCCAGCTTTATTGAGGGATAACGGATATGCAGAAAACTGTGCATAATTAATGTATACCATTTGGTGAGTTTGGACATATCTACACATTTGTATTATTACCATCACCACAATCTAGGTAATAAACATATTCATCACCTCCACATTACCCTGGGTCCCTTTGGTTTTGGGGGGAAGGTGGGCTTATCTTTTTTATTAAGTTCATGTTTTAGCCGGGCGCGGTGGCTCACGCCTGTAATCCTAGCACTCTGGGAGGCTAAGGTGGGAGGATTGCCTGAGCTCAGGAGTTCGAGACCAACCTGAGCAAGAGCAAGACCCCGTCTCTACTACAAATAGAAAGAAATTAGCCAAACAACTAAAAATAGAAAAAATTGGCCGGGCACGGTGGTGTGTGCCTGTAGTCCCAGCTACCTGGGAGGCTGAGGCAGGAGGATCACTTGAGCCCAGGAGTTTGAGGTTGTTGTGAGCTAGGCTGATGTCACGGCACGCTAGCCCGGGCAACAGAGTTAGACTCTGTCTCAAAAAAAAAAAAAAAAAAAGGTCATGTTTTAAGGTACTCCTATTTTATGAGGACATCATTATCATCTCTCATGTAAAAGCATTTGGAGATTATTGGAATTCTTGGACATTTTGATTGAGGATACATATTAATTATAGTTGCTTTCTTTGCACCGAATTCCATAGTTTTATGGAGGATGAGCAACAACATGTGAACCATGAAAATTAATTCCAGGTTATATGACTGAAAAAAATTTAACTTAAGAGCAGTAGGATCTTAGAAAGTTTTGCTGAAAATAAATCAGTATATCCTTTTTCTCTCGTTACAATTAGATAATGGCCTTGTACAATTCAAGCAAAAGTCTTGTGTGGAAACAAGGAAGGGAGCTTTCTTAAAACATGAAATCCACAGAAATATTTAGGTCTCATATAAGCACATATTTGATTTCTCCAACATTATAGATGATTGAGAAACTTTCCATCTTCCAGAAAGTTTGGTTGCATAAAGGCCTCAAACATAGTATATCAGAGAACTAAAATGTCTGGGGCCAGTTCTACCATACTAATAGTCTGTATTCTATAGTTCTGCTACACTAATAACCTGCATTCAGGTAACAGTTAACAACAGGATAAAAGACTAAGGGATTAGGCCAAATCCTCTGCATATCAAATATATAACTGAATTTTTCCCTTTTCATTGTTTGTCTCTGTCATGTAGGACTGCCTAACCTTTTTCTCACAGTTAGCAATTTTTGGCTAATCAAGTGGAGCCCTTTGTCCAGCACGCATTTCCCTGGCTCCTGGAGGATGCTTCTCTTTGCGCTTCCTTCGCAGTGTGTGTATCATTTGGCAAGAACATAACTGAGTGATTTGTGTAAACTGCAAGAAATGTCAGGCTGGCACTTGCTATCTGCCACTCCTCTTTCTAGATAACTAGAAGCAGCTGGAGTCTGTTCCTCAAACACACCACCCTCCTTGTCTCAGGACCTTGTCACCTCCTATTCCCTCGGCCTTATCATTGGCTGTAGTGCAGCTGCCCCTCCTCCTCCTCCTCCTACAGGTCTTGCAAAAATGGCTCCTCATATTAGGGATCTTCCTTGACTCCTCATTACCCAGTTTATTTCCTTCTCAATTCTTATCATAGTCCTGTTTATATATTTATTTTTTTGTCTCCATCCACTAAAAAGAAAGTATCTTGAGGCATGAACAGGTTGAGACTTGTTCCCCACAGTATTCCCAACACCTAGAATACAGGTACTCAATAAATGTGTGTTTTACACTGAATGGACTGCTCACCCAACATACCCCTATTGCTGTGGCAGAAAAAACGGCAGCCATTTGGAATTCTCCCACTTGGTTTTGAACAAGACACTGGAAATGTGTACCAGAGGTTCTCAAACCTGGCTGCATATTAGAATCTTCTGGAAACTTAAAAATTATCTTTGCTCAGACCCTGTCCAGACCTAGAGGTGATGGATCTCAGCATCAGTAGGTTTTAAAAGCTTTTTGTGTAATTACTTGTGCAACCAACATAGAAAAGTACTGCTGTAAGTGACACAAAACTGAATAATTACCTGACTGTCAAGTTCTTATCCTCTGGGTGAGTCCTTCCTGTGTCACCCAGGTCAAGGGCACCCCAAAGTGTTCTTCAGACCACTCTCTTGGCTTCTAAAAATAGCTGCCTCGTTATCACAAAGGGGTAGCGTAAGGCACAAACCAGATGAAAAATTAACCTCTCAGGAAAGAGAAAAGACATTCAGGTACCCTAGGTTCATCTGTTAGTACTTGTCCCGAAATTTTCAAACTAAAGGGGAAAAGAAAGTTCCAGCACACTTCTCTCTTCCTTCTTGAAAGAAATTCATCAAGAAATCTCTTCCTTTAGCTGTAGAAATGAGAGGGAGGTAATCAATCAACCAACCAATCAAGTTCTTGAGTTAAGAAGCAAATAAAAAATAATGTTCATAGAATAGAGAAGTGGCCAAATTCCATCCTCTTCCCTGGAAGAAATAGAGACCAAGCAGTGGTGGGTTCAGAAATATTAGTTCATATTTTTTGTTATGGCAAACTCTAAACTTTAAGGCCTTACTTATAACTGGGACTTCTACTTTTTTTTTTTTTTTAAGAAAAACCAATGGTTATTGATATTTTAATAAACTAATGCAATGTAATTAATAAACCATTTCTCCCAAAATCAGAAATGTTAACAAAAACTATGGCCATGCTGGAAGTCAACTGGAACCTACTGTCCTCCTCCACTTAGAAAAGCCAAATGACTCTAGTAAAACGAAGACACAGGATTAAAAGTGGAAATATAGGCCAGGTGCGGTGGCTCACGCCTGTAATCCTAGCACTCTGGGAGGCCGAGGCAGGAGGATCACTTGAGGTCAGGAGTTTGAGACCAGCCTGAGCAAGAGTGAGACCCTATCCTACCAAACATAGAAAAAATTAGTCAGGTGTGGTGGTGCATGCCTATAGCCCCAGCTACCCAGGAGGCTGAGGCAGGAGGATCCCTTGAGCCCAGGAGTTGGAGGTTGCTGTGAGCTAGGTTGACGCCATGGCACTCTAGTCTGGGCAACAGAGTGAGACTCTGTCTCTGAATAAATAAATAAAAATAAAATGAAAGTGTAAATATATGAGTTGTAGTCCATGCTCAACCACTGACCAAATAAATGAATGATCAGCAATTTTTCTTGCCTGTGAAATGAGAGTCATTAACACCTATGCTGCCTGCCTCACGTTGTTGTTTTTTCTTATAGATAATGTTCACAAGCATTCTCTGAAAATACTATAGTGTGCAAATGAAAATTACTGGTCTTCTGTCTTATGGGTGAACTTTAAGCAAAAAAAGAAGAAGAAGGAAGGAAGAAAAATTCCAGTGTTCACAATAATTAGAAGTATTGATCTAGGATACACTATGTGCCCAGGAAAGTGCTAAGCAAAAAGAATGGTCCACAACCAATACTTGCTTTGTGACATACTTTCAGCATATACCCGCTACTAGGGAAACTGACCCATTAGACTTAGAACAGTAGGTAGATTAACAAACAGGGAAAGCAATTTCCTTTGCAGCAGGAGAGACTCAACTCAGCCAAGTGCAGGAATAACATTTAAAAATCCACTTATTCATTGCCCAAAATCTGTTTCCACCCCCAGATATAACGTTCTTTCATTTCCACTGAAGAAATCCAGACCTTGGAAGGGACTATTTAAATTCAGGGACCTTCTTAGCAGTTAAGATTGGGGCCAAAAACTTGAACAGTTGTGTGTTAACAAGCTTCCATTCAGGCATTTTCAGTAGATAAGAGGATCTGGAAAGTTGAAGGTTGAAAGCAGTTTTGCAGGTGATCCTGGGACAGCTTAAACAGGAGACCTGCTGCCGCCTGACTTCTCACATTTAGAAGCAACCTTAGAGGTTGTCTGGTTGAGAATATGCTGGAATCCTGTGTGGTCACGGCAAGTCTTTAACCCCACCTAGACTTAATTTCCTTATTTATTAGTAAGACAACGACAAAAATAAAGCCAGCTGAATAATTGTTAGACTCCTTCAGGTAGTGGCGGAGCACCTGCAAGTTGCAGATCACTATGAAATATTGATATATTGTATCAAACCATATGAAACAGAAAAGCTTTTTAATAGCAAATATGACTACACTATCTATGAGCAATGTTTTTTTCTGTTTTGTTTTTGTTTGTTTTTTGTTTTTTTGAGACACAGTCTCGCTCTGTTGCCCTGGCTAGAGTGTAGTGGCGTCAGCCTGGCTCACAGCAACCTGACTCCTGGGCTCAAGCGATCCTCCTGCCTCAGCCTCCCGAATAGCTGGGACTACAGGCGTGAGACACCGCACCTGGCTGCAATATAATAACCAGAAATAAGAACATATCTGTTCACCACAACAAAGAAAGAAAATCCCCCCGAACAAGTTATTGAACTAGGTCATGTGTCAGAATCTTCCCTTAATATTTCTACTTGTTCATTTGATTCGTGCCTGGGGTTGGAGCTAGTGGCAACTATAAGCAGACAAGCAGCATTAGGCAAATGGAGGAAAAACTTAACATTCAGATTAGCTGCAGCCTTCATGGAGTCTGCAATCGTGGGCTAATTACAAATTACACTAGAGGCGATCAACTGATCCAAAGATTTTCAAATTTTTTTTGCAAGCAAGTAAACTTTTTCTTCAAAAAGATTTAAAAAAATTTTTCTTTGGCAGAAGCGCAAGATGTAAAACAGAAAAGCAGAAGCCTCAAAGAGAAAAAAGAACAAAGGCTAAGCTGCCCTCCTGCAAGCCCTGGGATCCCCCAAACTTCGTCAGTTCTAGCAGGCATCTCTGAAGATTTCCTGAGCCTGGAGGGGCCCATTTTGAAAACCCTGAAGTCCAGCCCCCTTGTTCTGCAGATGAGAAAATTAAAGCTGGAAGGGCTAGGGATGTATCCGAGGTTGCACAGTAAGTCTGTGGGAGAACCAACACTAGGATCCAGGCCTATGACTTCTCAGTTCAGCATTTTCTTCCACTCCACCAGGACTACTCAGACATTACTTGTTTCTGCAAAATAACCTATTGGTTAAATAGGTGAAGCAGGACTTTGGTAAAGGGGTCAATTTGGTAAAGGTCAACTATCTAAAAAATTTACCTATTCGAACTGTCAGGTTGATCAGATGTCCTTCCTTTGCCTACCTTCTTATCATCCTCCATGCTGCACCAAAATTATCTGTTTACGTCAGAGATCATAAATTGGTCTTCACAGTGTGTATTTAACTACCTTGAATTAGTCACTGATTTAAAAATCAGAATATTTTACCTAAAAATTTGGATTTCCAGCTTCTGTTGAAAAGTGAGAAATTCTAAAACATTGAACTACCATACCCAATTGATAGCAATCTCAGAAGCTGAGTAGAGAGGCATGCCCTCTTCAGTTTATTAGTCCCCACTAGTCCCTATAGCTTTATACCTATTTGTATCCATTACTGTCTGGTCCCTATAGGCAACTGAATTTGTGACCCATGGTCTAAAGCTTATGTCCAAGAAGCATTTTTGAGAATTGAACTTGTAGGAACAAAAGTAATCCTAGCTAATTTCAAAAGATGAGATAACTGCCATTATAAATAATACTGCTTTCCCGCATTGATTAACACATTAATTGCCATGTGAGTTCTATTTAACTCACTAGTTTTGAAGAATTCCAGACCTTGAAAGGGACTATTTAAATTCAGGGACCTTCTTGTCAGTTAAGATTGGGGCAGTCTGTACAACACAAATCGCATCTGTGTTTGCTTCACGGGGCCTCATGAAGCAAAACCCTGCAGTTGGTTCGTGAAAATCTTACTTGTTGATGTTCTTACCTTTACAATTAATATTGACAATTTAATTCTAAAAATGTGGATCGCGCTGCATATAACTCACACACAGAAAACAATAAAAACGAAATTTTTCATTAAATTAGAAAGGATTGTTTTGTTTCCGAAGCGTTTATTCTATTTTTGCAATAGAACACTGTGGCCCCAGGGAAAAAATGTTTTTTTCTAGTGTGATAGTCAACGTGTTAAGAAGGGAACTTTCAGCGTTTCCTGAACTGTTTATTTTTCTGAGGGCTGTTAAATTAACCATAGGCTAGTAGGACTGTAAGCCCCAGAACTGCTTTCCTGGGGCACAACTCCAAACACTCCCAGCCCCCAAGGAGGTGCCTTGGCAGCCTGCGCCCCGCATCCCAGCGCGCTCACTCAGCACTAGAGCGGGCCGAGAGCCCACGATCGTCCTCAGGACTGGGCGACGTGGACATGGCCTGAGAGACAGGAAAATCCCTAAGGGGCAGCTCAGTCCAGCAGGGGCAATCGAGGCTCTCCTCTCCCCTCCTTCCTCCCTGCACTTCCCAAGATTGGCTATTTCCACATACACCCTCTCTCCTTACCTTACTCTCCTCCCTAATTAAAACTTACCAAAGTATTAGATGAACAAATTCACGCAGAGGTTTTAATTGTGGATATCTATTTTTATTTTAGCATTTTTACCTAAAAGTGTGTATTGCTAATAATAGAATTTTAGAGAGCAGGGTTAGGTGGTGCAAAGAACATTTTGGAGATAAAATGAGCCTTACCCTCAAATTAGACCACAGAGGAGGTTTATTACTTGACCTGAAGGGCTTCCACTTTATCACCTCCACTTCAGCACTTAATTCAAATGCTACTTGCTCAATGAGGCCTTTCCTAAAAGAGGCCCTCCTCCCTCTACCCCACACAGTCTATTGTATTCCCTGCTTTATTTTTCTCCCTATCACTTAGCACCACATGACATACTATGTTTTATTTATTTTTTTGTTTACTATCTCTCTCCCTCTACTAGAAAAGGAGCTCTGAGGGATGAGGATTTCTGTTTGTTCACTGCTAGGTCCTCAGTGCTGTTACAGCACCTGGCCCACAGGAGCTACTCAGTAAAGGTTTCCAGGTAACAAGCTGACAATGATTTCAATAGTTAACAGTCAGACGCAAAGTAGAACTTCTGGAGGGCGACTACATATTTTAAAGCTGGAAAGGAGCTCAGAAGTTTGGATGCCATCTTTCCTTTGTGTATATGGAAAGTTGTGTGTGTTGCAACAAACATATACATTTCCTTCCCTAAATATTTCGAAGATGAGATATAGCCCCCTTTCTCGTCTTCCTTCTCCTCCTTTACTTCATCCTCCTCCTCCTCCTCCTCCCTCCTTCTTTTTTAAAATCTAGTATAGATGTAGGGTAGGCCATTTGGGAAGCAGGATGCTGAATGGGAAGACCTTTTGTTTTTTCTTTCAAAATGTTGCATCATAAACATACTGTATGTATGGTGTGGGGTGTGTGAGTGTGTGTGTGTGTGTGTGTGTGTGCGTGCGCGCACCTTTAATTAGATTATGAACCTTTCTTCTTTTCCTCTGAGCTAACAATGATGGGGTTCAGTTTTTTGATCTGGAATGTGTCCTAGTAAACACATGTAATAAGACCTAATTTGAAAAAGAAACAGAGATGTTCCTGGCTACCTAATTCTCCAGCACTGCCTTCCAGCTGTCCTTTGGAAAATACCTGTTTATGGTTTTTTTGTTGGTGTTTATGTCTTTTTACTATGCTTCTTTGGATTCCCTAAACAGCACACTTAGAAAACTTTGGTTCATTTCCCAAATACAAACATCATGAAACCTGAACTTCTGGTTCAAGTAGTCTAACCTGGCACCAAGGTCAGAACACAAATTGATGGATGCATCCCAGACCATTTCAGATTCATGATGGCAACGCAGATGCGATTTGTGTTGCACAAACTGACCAACATGCCGAACAGAGATGAAGCACAGGAGAATAATGAGAAACAGACCATTTTAGCACAAGAAAATAATCTATTCAAAAAAGTTCTTATCACTGTTGTGACCAGAGAGAGATATCACCAGTGAAAGTTTAAGACCGAGAGCATTCAAGATTAGGTTACTAATCCCCAGATCAAAGGAGTTTGGAGACAAGGAATGACCCTCCTTCTAAGAACCCAAACTTATGAAACTTCTGGACATAGTCTTATAGTAGAACTTTGATTCCAGTTTCTATTAAAAGCGGCAAGCCCTCCTATAGAATAACATACATACAAGGTTATCCATTGCAGTACTATTAGTATTGGCAAAAGTTTGGAACAACGTAAGTGATCACCTTAGGGAACTGGTTAACCAGATTATGTAACATTCATACACAGAACACAATAAAATCACTTTAAAAACTGTGAAATGAATTAGAATGATTTCAAATGAGAAAATCAACTTGTGGAATGAGAGTATACTACCATAAAAAAAAAAGGTAAAACAAGAATTCACACATATTCCTTGTATACATATGTACGTACACACATTCCTTATATACATATGAAATATCTCTGAAAGGGTACATAAGAAACTGAAATTATTGGCTTCTTCTAGAAAAGGCACTGGACAATGATGGACAGGGTTTGGGGGAGACATCTCACTGTGTATCCTTCTGATTTTTGAACCAAACAAATGTAATTCCTACTTAAAACAAATAAAATTGATATTTTAAAGAAAAATAAAATTATATGAAATGAGATTTTAACAATTAAATCCTTCTTAATCTAGGAGGTATAGAGAAGGGAGTTCATTGTAACTTTCTTGAACCATTTCTGTAGGTTTGAAGTTTTTTCAAAATACAAAGATTAATTAATTATAATAATTTTAAAAAGAACCTCTACTCTAGGATGATGAGTTGGGTGCTTCCAGCTAGGGTCTGTCAAGGAAGAAGTGCCCAAGATAATTTGCTTGCTTCAGCGGTATGCTTCCATTGGCCTGACAGCCAAGGGCAGAGTGGAAATCCCTTCTTTGCTGCCATCATGAAATGAGTTTTCAACATTGGAAATGCAATTTCTGACTGTGCCATCAAAATCAGACACGACCTTCTCTAACTGAAAATGGCCAACTCTTTGTTGGTTAAATACATGGAGGAAAGAAGTGTCAAAGTTCACTCTTTTCCTCCAAACATTTAGGAAAGAAGTTAAATTCAGTCAAAGGTTAAATTTTGGGAAAATTTCCCTGGTCAACCTCTGGGTCCCTTGAGGACTCATAGCAAACAAGGTATTTCCTCTGCGCAGGCCCAGCAAGAATCCTGCGCAATGAGATAGTTTATAACAGAGGGGTGCTTTGGTGAGAAGGGAGGGACATGGAGTAGGAAGTCAACCTATCTGTGTTTCAGTCCTGATGCTACCTCGACCCTTGTCATATGTGTTAATTTTTTCAGCCTGAGGAGCCTCCTCTATGAAATGGAATTACAATAGCTGTCTCACCCACCTTCCTGGGCTGTTGTGATGACCAAAAGATAATAAGGATACAAAAGCATTTTGAAAACTATAAGGCACTAAAGACCAATGTTAGGTATATACAAGAAAAAATACCTTTTGATGATAATTATGAAGCTGTCAATCAGAGGAGCAAATGTGATCTTTAGAATCAGACAGATCAGAACTTTCTAGCCCTACGCCCTCAGCTGGTGGATGTCACTGCACAATGGGGTTAACGCTACCTATTTAACAAGACGGCTATGAAAATTAAGAGAAGTAATGCACTTAATGAAGTAAAGTGCTTTGCACATAGAGAATTCACAAGGATGAGTTCCCTTTCCGTGTACCTTGGGTAATGAATCACAGTCTCAATCAAGTGACACTCCATTCATTGATCTGCTCGTTCATCAAACTCTCTATACTATCTGCTCAATTTTTTTGTAAATCTAAAACTGCTCAATTTTTTTGTAAATCTAAAACTGTTCTAAAAATAAAATCCATTGGCTGGGTGCATTGGCTCATGTTTGTAATCCCAGCACTTTGGGAGGCTGAGATGGGAGGATCACTTGAGGCCAGGAGTTCAACACCTGCCTGAGCAACACAGCGAGTCCCCATCTCTACAAAAACTAGAAAAATCAGCCAGGCGTGGTGGCACGTGCCTGTAGTTCCAGCTGCTCCAGAGGCTGGGGCAGGAGGATCCCTTGAGCCTAGCCCAGTAATTTGAGGTTGCAGTGAGCTATGATGATGCCACCACAATCTAGCCCGGGGCGACAGAGTGAGACCCTATCTCGAAATAAATAAATAAATAAAATCTATTCATTAAAACCATATTCATTGTGGGTATAGCATGGAGTGTCATGGTTAAGAAGAGGGACTCTGGAGCTAGACCACTTGGGCTTTAGTTGTGGTTCTGCCACTTACTAGATGGGTGACCCTGGGAGTTTATGTAAAAGCTCTGAACTTCAGTTTTCTCGTCTATAAGCACTTTGAAAAAATTTGCTGTTACTATAATAATGATTATAATTAGATATTGTATTCAACAATGGGTATAAACAGGGCAGTTTTGATCCCTACCCTCATGAAGCTTAAACAAGGGGCTCTGAAATCACCTATCACATTTGTAGAGAAACTGAAGCCCAAAGAGGTTAAGTTACTCCACCAAGGCCACACAACTAGTTAGTGAAAGAGCGCTAGTGAAGACCAGTCAGGACTAGTAACAGAGTCCCAGATTACAAGCCATTGTTTCTCCATTGCCCTATGCAGTGCAACCAGCATGGCCCAGATTCAAAACTTCTGGCAACTTAAGAGCCCTGGAAGTACTCGAGTGAATTACGGAAGTCAACTGGAATTGGCCCAGTAATTCTGCTCGACCCGCTTTCTATACCCCCATTCCTCACGTTGTTGTTCTTGCCTGGCCTACATGTGGATCTCTGAGTTCATGGTGGAGACTACATGGAAATACTACAGTCCCCACCTACTTGCATTTTCATTTGTGCTTAAGAATCTCAAACAAGGGCCTTGGCACAGTGGCTCACACCTGTACTCCCAGCTACTTGGGAGGCTGAGATGAGAGGATCTCTTTAACCCAGGAGGTCGAGGTTACAGTCAGCTATGATTGGGCCACTGCACTCCAGCCTGGGTGACAAGAGTTGTATCTTGTTTCTTAAAAAGAAGAATCTTAAACAAGAACAAAGGGTAAAGTCTCTCAAAGACACCTGTAAAGGGGCAGATCCAGGTTTGGTGGGGCCTAAAGTGTATACGTACTGGGGACTCTCTTTAGGAAAAGAATACATAATTATGAATTAAAAATTAGGCACAAGGCCTTGACAGGCACACACGCAAGTGAAAGGCCCTGAAGTTGAAGCATAATTAGCTTCCTGGTAAATCCAGCTCTGCTCATATAGTTGCCCAATTTCTTTCCTTCTTCCCTTCTTATTTCTCTCCATTTATCTAATTTCCACCTGGTCTACCATTTCGCACCCTCTGTGTACCAGGCAGTAACTTCATAAGTTTACATCCTGATTAAAAAATTGTGTGTTTATCATACTTTTGTCTACATCATGATAAACTCACTGCTTTTCTTGATATAAAAGAACAAAACGATGTACACCAAACCTGTGGGTAATGTGTAAACAAGCTATGTGGGGCTGCTCCTTAGAGGTGGTAAATCATGTAGCCAGAGGCTACAGTTTTCTATTTATACTTGTAAACACACCCAGAGGTAGGCTCTTCTATGAGTACATTGAACAAATAAAATAATCTCAAATGAGAATGGGGCAGTGATTTAGCCACTTTGAGAAAATGTTACATAGTTATGCATAATTATATATTTTATGCATATCATCTGATTTCATGTTCGCACCATCTGATGTAGTAGTAGTAGCATGGTTTTATTAAAATCCCCATATTACAGATTGGAGACTGAGGCCTATAGTGAGTTGCCAAGGTCACAGAGCTACTAACTGGTAAAGCCAGGCTATAAAGAATGACTCTAAATTCAGAGCCCTTTCTAATGCAAAAGAAACTGTGATCTTCAGTTACTATAGCTTTTCACAGGTTAATACAGCTTTTTACAGGCTGGACACCCGAGGATGAGGCTTCAAGTTGGACTCTGAACACTTCTCTTTCAATCCGCTTTCCCATAGCACCCCGTCATCCTCACATTCAGGGGACACAAAGCCTGCACAGGCAGCAACTGCACAAAGAACCCATAGACAAAATAAGTAGAGGCCATTTTGTGGATAATTTGGAGATGGGAATTTGTTCCCTGTGGTGGGGGGAAGTTTTCCTCGGCTCACATTCTCCGAATGAGTCATCTAGGTTTATCCCATTACTGGCAGAGTTCCTCACCTCTCCCCTTCCCGCGGGCAGCAAGATCACCCAGCCACAGCGACATCTGCCCTCCACCACTCCACCGCCAGCAGTCTGCACAGTCAGGGGCTGGCAGGGAGCTGCCCGCGCCCACAGAGGGAGGGGAGGAAGCACGCGGCTCCCAGGGGCTGCCGGCATTCCCAGCTGAGTCAACGCACCACCGCCCGGCACGCAGCTCCAGACTCCCAGACTCCCAACTTTGCATGGCCAGGCCCCTCGGGTCGTGCTCGGAGCGGGAGCACCCCCTCCCGGGACGCCTCGCCTGCGGCCCGGGGCTGCCAGGGCACCACGCCCGCCGGCTAGGCGGGCCTCCTCTCCGGACGATTAGAATCTGCAGGCACGGAGAGTGCGGAATATAGGTCAAGGTGCTCTCGGAAGGGCCCAGGGGAGGATCACCTGACCGCGAGGTGTGTGACTCAGCGGGAAGGGAAGGGAAGGGAAGGGGCGGAGCCGGAATCTCCTGCCCTGCAGGGCGTGCAGGAGAAGGTCAAGTTGCCTCTGGCTGGCTGGTTGTCAGGGCAGGAAGGAGAAGCTGCTAGAGACAGGAGAGATAAAATGACCTCTGGTGACCTCTCTACCGTGGAATCCAAATCCACTTCAGAGCGGGCTGTCACCCTCCATGCGGCTGAAACCACTCCCAGCTCAAACTGTCTCTGTGGTTGTGGAGACCTAATTAGCGGCCTCCCTGCCAAAGTGAGAAAGCAAGTTAAAAGAATGCTCATCACTCCAGACCTCGTCGACCCAGGCCCCCTAAAAGAAAGCAAAGACACTGGTACATCACACAAAGGCAGCCATCCCTATTAGAGGCAATTCGATCGCTCCCCCCAATTAATTCTGAATACGAAAACTACTAACCCATTTTATCGTGCGCGTCCACACGGCAGAGGCCTCCTTTCAAGGGTGCGGCAGTTGCTGCTGTTGCTGGAACGGCAGCTGCTCTGTCTGAGCCTCACTTCCTCTGGCTCCAGCTGCAGGTTCCTCCTGGCCAAGCAGGGAGTTTCCTCGTTCTGGGGCTCTCGGCCCGGCCTTGCTAGCCGGCCACCTCGCCTCCCACCCCTGGCTGCTCACCACCCTCTGCGGGTAGCGCTTCTGGGACTCCCTAGTTCCATGAGTCAGAGCCGGACTGGAGACAGACAGCAGGCTTCCTTTATTAAATCAGCCTCCTGCCCTGTACACCATGGAGGGAAGCTATAATTACTCGTTCGGCCGGGCTCTGAGAACTGAGCCACAGACATTTGACTAGGAGCGATGGTTCCTGATTTCTGCATTTATCTAGTGCACCCTAGTTTGGAAATAAGAATAACAGCTAGGGGTTAAGAGCCTGTAGCACCAATGTCAGACGTTTTGCATATGTAATGGGGTGTGCTGGGCCTGGACACCAATGTAGATTGCTAGAAAAATCGCTCTATTAAAGCTGCCAAGGAGTTTTTGGTTTGGTTTTGTTTTTAATGTCTCCTGCCTCACTGCCAGAGTCGCACTGGAGGCAGGCTGCTCTTGTTGATGTTGCTGGTTTACAAGAGAGAAAGGAAAAGGCAACAAAACATTGTTTTGGGTCTTCGGGTCAGGACTGTTTTGTCCCTTAGGCATTACAGATACAAAATCTCAGGCCTTCCAACTTTTCTACCAGCCTACAGAAATGTTTGAAACCTGAAAAAATAGCTGGCCCCCCAATAAACAAGAAAACCACAAAATCAAAATAATATAGTCAATTTTCATGAACTGTTTTAGTACTCATTGATTCATTCACTCCCTCCATTCATTCATTCCTGCAAACGTACATTTATCCATTCAGCAAATACTTGTTGAGCTGCTTCTCTGTGCCAGGCACGGTTATAGGCACCAGGGATATACAAGTGCTAAACCAATTAAAGATGCAGACAGAACTAAGCAACAAATATTCCTGCCCTTGTGGGTCAACAATAAAGGCAATAGGCGGGGTGTGGTGGCTCACGCCTGTAATCCTAGCACTCTGGGAGGCTGATGTGGGAGGATCCCTTGAAGTCAGGAGTTCAAGACCAGCCTGAGCAAGAGTGAGACCCCATCTCTACTGAAAATAGAAAAAATTAGCCGGGCATGGTGGCGCATGCCTGTAGTCCCAGCTACTTGGGAGGCTGAGGCAGGAGGATCACTTGGGCCCAGGAGTTTGAGGTTGCTATGAGCTATGATGATGCCACCGCACTCTAGCTGGGGTGACAGAGAGAGAACCTGTCTCTAAAATAAATAAATAAGTGAATACTAGATGCAATAATAAGTAAATTATATGGTATGTTAGAGGTAGTACATATGACAGATAAGAGAAAAAATAGAGCAGGGTTGGGGAATTGTTGGTAAAGGAGAAATTGGTAAACATCTCATGACATTTGAGAACAATACGTAGGTTAGATCTCACAGTGAACGTTCTCAAGTCTGCATAATGATTACTGAGCAATTATAACCAATCATAAATTAGATCAGTTACATTTGACTAGAGTAAAATTATAAAAATCTTTAAGTTTTGTTTATAATAAAAATGTGGGTGCAATTTGAACATATTTTATAGGCGATCAAAAGTAAAAGTGCCATGGCATGTGACCCTCTGGTTGTGGGTAGGTACTATGGTTTAAATATTTGTCTTCTCCAAAACTCCTGTTGGACTTTAATCCCCGATGTGGCAGTGTTGAGAGCTGGGGCATTTAAGAGGTGATCGGATCACAAGGGCTCTGCCCTTGTGAATGAATTAATCCATCCATCGGAATGGATATAATGGGTTATCATGGTAGGGGAACTGGTGGCTTTATAAGAAAAGGAAGAGAGACCTGAGCTAGCAGGTTGGCACATGCGGCTCCCTCACCATTAATGCCCTGGGCCTCCTCAGTCTCTGCAGAGTACCCACTAGCAAGAAGGCTCTCACCAGACACAGATCCTACACCTGGGACTTCTCAGCCTCTATAACTATAAGAAATAAATTTCTTTACTTTATAAATTATCCAGGTATTGTGTTATGAAAACAGACCAATGCAATAGGTAAAGGTACTTCATTCAATAATGTATTGGGCACCTATAATATAGAGGTTAAGGACTTAGATGTCAGATGCCGGAGTTCAGATCCTGGCTCTATCGTTTATAGTTGTGTGATTCCAGGAAAGGTACTTAGTTTCGGTTTCCTATCTACAAAATGACAGTAATATGGAACCTACCTTTTAGTGTTTCTGCAATGATTAATTGAGATAATAAAAGTAAAGGTGTTAGTTAACATAGCATCTGGCAATTAATAAGCAATAAGTGTTATCTATAATTATTGTTGTATTGTTGTTGGTATGATGATGCCAATGAAGATAATGATGAGGTACCAGGCACTGTGTTGGGTACTGCAGACCCAGAGCTGAATAAGACAATGGTCCCAATTGAGAGAGGCTTTGCAAGCATACTGTGCTTCACTAAATCCTCACGGTCCCCTTGCAGGGTGATCCTCACTGCACCACCGACCACTATAAGCCATTACCTGGAAAGTCAAGGAACATGAAGAGACCACATGAGATACCACTTAGTACCCTTTCAGTTGGAAAAAAGGAAGAAGTCTGATAATACCAATGTCAGAGAGAATATGGATCCATAGGATCTTTATATATTTGTCGTTGGTGGGAGTGTACACTGGTAAATTCACATTGTTTACCTAAAGACATACACAAGAACGTTCAGCTCGCCATGTTCAAAGTAGTGGAAAGCTGGTAACAACCCAAATGTCCATTAACAGGAGATTAAATAAGTGCATGTGGAACATAATAGAGAGGACTATAATATAGTCGTGGAATCATAGCTGTATGCTACAGTATGGATGAATTTTAGCAACATAACTTTTTGAGAAAAAATTATATCCCACAAGGCAACATACAGCAGAATATTCTCTTAAGCAAGGAAAAAACAACAAATCTAAATAATATAGCTTTTAGAAAAATATATGAAATAAAACCATTTTTCAGAAATGCAAAAGAATGATAAACTCCAGATTCAGGATGGGGTGGGGATGGTAGAGTAATAAGAAGGGAAGAACATAAGGGAAGAATTTGCAGTGGGTTCACTATATTATAAGCAAATAAATAAACACGTAGATGAATAGCAAATAACCAGACGCAGGTTGTGCAAAGTCCAACTGAAGATGAAACCCAAGCCCATGCAGTTTGGTGATTGGGCCTACAGGCCTAGCCATCTTCTCTCCTGCTCTGTGCGGAGCCCAGGAGGAAGCACTCTCAGACAGCTGACCTGCCTGCTGTCATGACCAGGAGCAAACACTTTCCCTAAGATAAAGTCTCCTCCAGGCCCCCAAGGCTGACACCAGGCAGAGGAATGCGGTATTAGGCCCAGCTGATTGACAGACTTTATGGACAGAACTAACTGGGACTCAGAGAGGCACACCAAGGGCAGCTCCTGACTCTCTTTTGTGCTCCTATTGGGGGGTCAGGGTTCTCAAGGCTCTGGGAGCTGCTTCCAGGCCCACCACCTCTGCACCCAAAAGCCATCATCAGTATCTATCACGAGAGAGCACTGAAACTGGAGTCAGGAAGAACCCAGAGCAAGTCGTACCTGGTCAGTTTCTATTAATAGCTGTCTCCATTAGCTTAATTCTCTAAGCCTCAGCTTTTCATCTGTGCAATGAGGACAATCGTACTGCCTTTGCCTGACTCAAAGGCATTTGTGAGGACCACATAACACAATGGGGAAGAAAGTGCTTATCAAACAGAAAGGTGCAGTACATTTGTACCAGAATATAAGCCCCTTGAAGGCAGGAACGTTTTCTGACTCTTGCTCTACTCCCAGGATTGAGGACAAATGTGCCTGGCACATAGTAGGTGCTCAATAAATAGTTCATAAATAAGTGGGCCGGGCACGGTGGCTCACGCCTGTAATCCTAGCAGTCTGGGAAGCTGAGACAGGAGGATCGCTTGAGCTCAGGAGTTCGAGACCAGTCTGAACAAGAACAAGACCCCATCTCTACCAAAAATAGAAAAAATTAGCCAGGTGTGGTGGCGTGTGCCTGTAGTCCCAGCTACTTGGGAAGCTGAGGCAGGATAGCTTGAGCCCCGGAGTTTGAGGTTACTGTGAGCTATGATCACACCATTGCACTCTACCCGGGGAGACAGAGCAAGACTCTGTCTCAAAAAAAAAAAAAAGGATTTGATTACAGATTAGAGTAAAAATGATGATGATGATGATGATTACTAACATTAATTGCATCTTGACGATGTGCCAGGCATAGTCCTTAGGGCTGTGCATGCATAATCCCATCTAAGCTTCACAACAACTCAATGAAGGAGGTTATTCCCGTTCTGCAGATGAGTTAATGCAATTCAGAGAAGTTAGTAATTTTCCCAAGGCCACACAGCTAGCTGAAGAGGTCATTGCCGAAGTGATATAAATTTGCAGGTTCAGAGAAGCTGACCAACGAAAGTGGAACCCAGGCGGCCCCAGTGCCTGAGAGGCAGTGACGCAAGTCACTGGATCTTGACAACTTTCTCACTCTTTAAGAATCCAGTATGAAAGTGCAGGCGCCTCTGGAAAACAGTCCAAGCTAAATATCCAATGAGGGAATAATCCAGTTTATCTGGTTGCTTCCTAAGTGTGGACAGTAGGGTTCTTTTGCAGGGAGGGATTCATGGGGGCGGGGGTGCCTGGGTGGGTAGGGGGTGTCTAGGGGTCACGCACGGCAGACACAGGGGTGGTAGGACAGGAGGTGAGAAGACGTCCAGTATGAATGTTGACTGCTTTGTTGAAAACTGGCCTAGGACTTCAGAAGAGCAAAAGCGTGTTTGGGCTCCAGAACTACCTTCATGGGGTGGCTGTCGCCTAGCACCCCGGAAGGTAAAGAGCTGTACGACAGCAGTTGTTTGTCTCCAAGAGGGTAACAGTATGGAGGACTTATCAAATGGGGCAGTGTTTTGTGTTTGACTTTTTTATGATAAGGATGTATTCATATGTTACTTATATAGTTAAAAGTATATTTAAATAAATGATAAACTAAATGAAGTGAGGGTGGCAGAAGGTTGAGAAAAGGTCACGGGTTGGACGCTCCAAAGCAAAACAGCTTCTGAGACTGTACAGCCTGCGCCAGGCTGCAGCTCTCCAGGGCTTGGCTGATTTACTGGAGATGAACGGCAGCCCCCAGCCGTCCCAGGGCACGGTGGCCAATGAGCCTGATCCGCAGCTGGGGGGAAGTATTTGCCTTTGCAGTTGGCAGCATCGCCCTGCCTCCAAGCCATCCTCATGAGAGAATCATTATGCAGTTTGGTCACATGCCCTGTGCATTTTAATGAATGATTCAGGGGACAGACTCAATTTGAAAGAGGAATCGCTGCTCTCGGCTGGGTGAAGGGCTCTCAAGGGATGCTCTGGCAGCTTGGATGTTACGAGAAAAGGAAAGGAGGAAGCTCTTTCCGTTTAGGAAAAAGAAAGGAAGGGCTGAAGAAGGAAGATCAAAAGGGAGGAGGGAAAGAAGGAAGGGAGGGATGGAAAATGGAGGGGGCAGAAATAACTGCCGAGAGTTCAGAAAACAGTCCTCGAACAGATGCTGCCCGCCAGGCACTCCCCTGCTCCTTTACTCTCCGCTTATTTACTCCAAACATTTAGCGCTTTATAAACGGACCACACTGGGCATGGGGTAAAAGACAATTAAGACAGAGTCCTTGCCCAAAAGGAGCTTGCAGGAAACCAAACTGGTTTGGTCATGTCAAGAGCAATTACAATAGAGGTCTGACATGGGGAGGTGGGATGAGCAAAAAGAGAGGGTGTCCGCCCCCTCCCTGTGAGCACACCCACAGGAGGGCGGGAGGTCCCTGCCTGATGGCGGTCAAAGGTTGTCATTTCTCAAGCGCGCCCACTTGCCAGATGTAGGGGTGAGTGTGCCACAGTTAGTATCTCGCTGAATCCTCACAATAATCCCAGGAGGCAAGTTCTGTCACTGTCACATTTTTTACAGCTGAGGAAACTGCAGCAGAGAGAGAGCAGCTTGGCCAAGGTCACCCAGGGATTTGAACTCAGGTCTGTCTGACTCCGGAGTTCTTGGCAGCTCAGTTCTATGCTGTCAGCCAACCACTGGATGGGGAATGCTGGGGAAGGCCTTTCCCTTCCCAGGCTTCCTTCCAAGAACACTCTGAACTCCCAGGAGGAAGAGGTTGGTGGGAATCCAGATGTAGTCAGCGCCAACCAGCCTGGGAGAGGATCCGAAACCTCACCGAGCGGGGCTGTGTGTGAGACCTAGAGCCCAAGGGCAGTGGGGAGAGGAAGGAAGCTCGGGCTCACTGCGGTCAGTTGGGGTGGTGTGCCTGTTTCCAGCCTCCACACCACAAAACACAGGGCAACAGATGCTCGGCAAATGGGTGTGTGGGAGTGAGACTTACCCTTACATGGCGGGCAGGCAGGCAGTGTCACCGAATTACTCAACGAAGCCACCTCGGCTTTGAACTTTGAGCCAGGCTCTGCTGGAACAGGGCATGGGGGTTGGGGTGGGGGTGGCACTCACCACTGTGAAAAGGATGTCTGCCACCCCCTCGGCCCCCCGAGTGGGAGAACACAGCCTGGGAAGAAGCCAAGAAACTGGAAAGCCACTGCATACCCACATTCTCGTGAATGTTTACAGCTGGAGAGAAAGAGCGCTACACAGCACAGCAGGACTTCGGGGCTCTGGGCTCCCTGCCGGGGGAAAGGCAAGGCCACCTTCCATGAACCTGGACTGTACACAAAAACAGCTGCCTTTGCTGAGCGATTACCGTGTGCCAGGGTCATCGCACACAGGGTCCCGCAGAATCCTCGCTGCCTCCCATGAGGGAGGAACTGTCCTTATCCCCATTCTACGGAAGAAGAGACTGACAGACAGAGATTAATAACTTACCACGGCCACACGTTGGCCCTGCTTCCGGTTTTCACAAGGAGGGATTTTCCCTAAACACACTTTTTTCTTCACTCTCACCGTCCATGGCAATGGAATGACTTATCTGATTGGGAAAGTTGGGAAGGCTCTCCGGAAGGATCGATCGGTTCCATGCTTCTCCCAGGCTCAGTCAGGGAGCTAATTTTGTTTTCATACTAAGCTACACCCTCCATGCTAGTGGTCGTGGGGATCCAGGTGGTATTTTGGCTCTCTGCCACCCCTTTGTCTTTTTCCTTAATGTGTTCAGAACCTGGATGTGGAAAAGGGACGCTGTTTTTTGGAAGGCTCTTTGGAGATCTCAACAACACTTAGGAGGGTGCCGAGAGCTCTGGCCAAACCACTCCCATTTGACCGAGGGATTCTGCTCTCCCCCCACATCCTGGCAAAGGATGCTCTTGGCTCCAGGACCAAGTTCCCTTGAGAGACATCCAGGAACTAGCCCTGCAACCAGCACTGCCGCCCCCTCCTTTTTTTTCTTTTCTTTCTTTTTTTTTTTTTTTTTGATTGGCATTTTTTTCTGGGACAAGGAAAACCAAGTCTTGTACTCAGCTGCTCGGTATACGAGGGATCAGTCTTAAGAGGGTGTTCCTGGGGTGCCAGTGTCTTGCCTCTGTACCAGTTCTTTCCCTTGCCACCCGCCAGGGCATCGACAATGGGTCCTTGACATACCCAGCTGCTACCAGTCCAGACTGTTTACTCAGGAACAAACCTGGGCGGCTGATCCAAACCCCAGGGCAGGCCTTGATTAACCTACACCCTGTCTATCCTAGTTTCCAGCCCCAGCAGATCTGCCAGGGAATTCAGAGCCAGTTATACCTCTGTGTGACTGTGGGTGAAGTCTTTACCTCCTCTGTGCGTTGATTTCCTCATCTGTAAAACGGGAAGATATTAATAATACCTGTACTCCTGTTTGTCTCCTGGGACTGTTATGAAGCTCAATGAGATCAAATATGTGGGACCTATTTGAAAAGGAGTAAACAATGCTCCATGAGACAGGAGAAGGGAATTACAGTTTTATAAGCTTCTGGATATACCCAAAGACTTACTAAGCATTTATAGCAAGCATCTTCAGTTTTGCACTAGCACCCGTTCACTTTCATTTTGGAAACCAGGCCCAATCCCCTCAGCAATTCTCTCTACTGGACCACCCTTCTCCCACCCTCTCAGTCCACATAGATACAGTGACACCAGCCTAAGTAAATAAATGCATCTTATTTTCCTGGGCTACAGTGATTATTTCAGGGAAGGTCATATGATCCAATCAGGGTCAATGAGACTTTTGGTAGGACTCTTGGAAAAGAATCTCTTTGGACCTGAAATCTAATCTAAAGGATATAGGGGCTAAAACTGATGCTGTCAGCTTCTTACACATTAACCCAACTAAAGTTAAAAGAGAAAAGATAGAGCCAAAAAGTAAAGAGAATTCAAGTCCCGATTTTAACAACTGAATCCTGAATCCATCCACATTTCAAGTTTTCCTCTTGAAGTGGACCCCCAAATTCCCTTTTTGCTCAAAGGCATCTTGGGTTGGATTTTCTGCCACTTGCTACTAAAAGAATCCTAATAAATACAGCATTATCTTATAGTCCTTTCAACAACTCTAAAGTAAGCATTATAACCCATACTTTACAGACAAGGAAGAGAAACTGAGGCACGGAGAAGCTATGTGATACAAATCGTGGAGGCAGGATTGGAATCAGGTCTCCTGGCCTCTGGAGCGTGCATTCTATCCACTACACAAGGACTTGGGAATAGACCTGAGTCTCATAGCTCAGTCACGCATTTCAGGTCAGCAGTAGAGCGTTAGCTGGGAGAGGAGAGCCTGATGCCCCTGCAGCCAGCAACTGAGAAAGGACATAATTCCCTGGTGTTCTCTGCTCCCTGTGCCCTTTCCCTGGAAGAAAAGCACCAACAGGAGGAGGGCCTCAGTCAGTTCCTGTAGGGCTTATGCTTCGTGTCAGGGGTTTTGAGGGCTCTAAATCGCACAACACCTCCTGCTCCTTCCAGGGCTTGATGCTCCTGTGTTCACTTGTTGGGGGTCACTGTCTTCTTTAAAGATCCTGGGGCCTGATAAAATGCAAACGTATCTCAGGCCTCCCAGGGCTTACAATCTGAGCTACTGTCTGTCATGACAGGTCAGTAGGAATGATGGATTTGAGAGGGTTTAGGGCACCAGGTGCATGGTGGGGATAGGAGAGGGCACCTGGGAGGGGAAAAGGGTACAGAAAGGGCCACCTGAGGATTGGGTAAGTTTCAAAATTGGTTGAGGGAACAAGTCAGCCATATAAGTTCGATAATGGGATAAAACACGACGATATCTGGGATTTGCTTGAAAATAACATGGGAATGGGGAAAGTAGGTGGAGATATAGATACAGTAAGATCGGCCAGGAGTTGATCATTGTTGAAGCTGGGTTATGAGAGTGTATTCTGCCTACGTGAGCATACATTTGAAACGTTCCTTAGTAAATTTTAAAAGGATAATGGATAATAATAAAAAAAAACTGTTTTTTGCTTTATTCTTTGCAGAATTTGTTTACACCTATCAAATTGTTTTCCCCGATTTTAGAGACAGTAAAACTAAGGCTCAGAGAGGGTAGGTCATTTCCACAAGGTGGAATTGAGAGCTGAACCTGGGCCTTCCACCTCCTTCATTCCAAGGTTAGTCTGGGGCAGGAGGCAGCAGAGGCAGGTTCGGCAGCCTCTGCTTGGCAGGGGCTGACAGGCAGGGACAGTTACCCAGTGTGCCAGACCAATCCACTTCCAAGTCCTGCCCCGAGGCCACCCAGCCCGTGTACACTGACCCCAGCAGGGCCTCAGGGAGTCACTGAGCGCACAGTGGAAAGCTCCCAGCCACTGATTTCACGTGCTGCTTGGTAGTTAAGAAAACACTGAGTCTACTCCAGCAGCCTCTGGGCCCTTTCATGGCCATCTTGAGAACTGTTGTCTGAACATCTGGGTCTGATAAAGCGGGACCCACGTGGGCTTCCCTGCCCCCTCTCCCATAACTGTTTCCGCACGTACCCGTGAAGCTCTGTGCATGTGGCTGTTCTTTTTTCTTTCCTCCCGAACATATGGATTCCCAGCTCCTATTTCAAACTCAAATGCTCCTCTGCTATAAACTCCCCAAAGCTCTCAATTTCCTTTTTCCATTGCTCATTCTTTCCTAAAGTGCATGAAAAAGCCTCTCTTAGCTCTGTTCCAATTTCCTTGTTTATGAAAGAAGGGCAAGGGGGACAGTGATTTCAATTATCAAGGGTAAGCAAGGCCCGATTCCTTCTTTAGGAGAACACACCTCACTAACCTGGGAGATCAAGGCTTATCAGGACAACTCACAGAAAGGCCCTGGCTCCTCCAAAATATTTATCCTGCAGGAGGCCTGATACACTGCCATCTGCTTCCTTTATCTGGCTGGAACTTCCTCTTTGAAAATCACTAATGGCATAGCAAAAAGAAAGTTACAGGCATGATTCCCAGAGGGTTATTGCTAACATGGGAGTATGTTATCTGGGAATTGAGGAACAGGTTCTTGCCTGCTCCTTAGTGTATGGCCATGTATGTAATGGCAGCTTATCCCCTTGAAGGCAGAAAGAACCCAGCTCTCAGCACTGACATACTGGACAAATCAGCTTCGATGGGGGGGCAGGGAAGAAAGGAGTCTGATGTACCAAGAGCGTAGGGGACAGAACATCGTCACCCAGGCAGAGGTTAGGAACCCTCAGATGCCTTCAGATGTCCAGCAGGCAACGTGAATGTCCCGCGTGGGTAAGATGATCAAAGGCAGCTGCCCTGGAGTAGTGGGGACTGCAGACCTCAAATCGTCTCTGAAAGGGACAGCAGCTGCTTAGGTCTGGCTGAGTCTTGTTGCGGAAGAATGTGAGCCCTGGGTTGCCAGATCTTCCATTTTTCCAAAAGAAGTGAAGATCTGGATTTTATGTGCAGTCTCCCAATCTGGGAACTGATTTAAATAAAAAGCATTGCAGAAGCCAACACTATGAGCCAAACAAAACCTGTCTAGCGTTGTAGTTCATCAGAGCACCCCCAGTTTGCAACCCTGACCCTAAGAAGTGGGTCCTACATGCCGGCAGTAGGGCAGAGAGTGTGGGGAGAAGCAGCCAGGAGGTCAGATGAAGCCACACCACAAAAGGCTTTGAGCAGCATCCTAAGGAGGTGGGACCGCCTGCTGTTCCTGGGGCTCACGCAACACTTTCAGGCTTCTGTGATTTTTATCACGCTGCCAGCTGGGTCCTTACCAACAACCCTCCCACCCTCTTCAGAAATTCTCTTCTTCTCCAAGGCCAGTTCAGAACTCTTTCTCTGGGTAGAGCAAACTGTCATTTCAGACTCTGACCACATTTGAGTCAACCTTAATAACAACTTAGAATTCACCTGCCCATAGCAGAATCAGGTGACACCTTCCTTTCTTTCAAGCTCAACAAAGTTACGACCAGTGACTTTATATATTTAAGGAGCTCTTCTTTAAAAAAAAAAAAAAAAAGAAAGAACATAAAAACCCATTGTGTTTCAAGGACAACTTCTGTTCCTCATCTCTGTGAGACAGAAAAGAGGGAAATTGAGGCACAGAGTCGAGGACTATTTGCCAAAAGACACATTCGGCAGGACTTCAAAGAGCTGGCAGAACCACGTACTAAGGTATTTTTAAAAGTTCAGGTGTACAGAATAAAGATAAGTAGAATTTCCTTGCAATGGAATGGTAGAGAAATCTAAAGTGCAGAAAGATGAGAAAACAAATCTTAGGCAAAGGTGTGACAATCTCTTTCCCCGGCAGTACCTTTTCGCTGCCGGTTAAATTCTATTAGTCTTGTAACTCCCTATTTACAGGGAATAAGACAGACGAGCGGGAGGAGATGATAAGAAGAGAAATTTCAGAGCAAGGGAAAGTGTGTTGCACCACTGATTGCCCACGGCAGGGTGTGTACAGGAATGTCTGGGTGTGTATTTGCATACCTAGTTTGTATGCAAGCCGCTTTGGCAGAAGGAGAAATGTTGTTTCTCATACTTCAGTAAATATAACACCCTCCTAAGAAGACCTTCGTGACTCCAGTCTCTTTCTCCCTCCCCATCTCCCCAACACAGCTGTTACTCACTTAATCAGTGTGTACTTATGGAGCACCCTCTCGTTACATCTGGCACTGTGATATACACGGGAGTTACATCAATGAGCAAGAAAGACACACTCCTAGTCCTCGAGGGGCCCACAGTTTCAAAGGGAGGCAGACAAGTGATGGGGGACTACGGTTCAGGGAGGTGAGCACTCAGACGGGGCACGGAGGAGGACGTGTGACCTGAAAGGCAGAGAGGAAGAGCTGGGAGAACCTATCCTGGTTAGTGAGTCTAACTTGAGGTCTGAAGACAAGAGATCGGAAGGAGGAGCTGCAATTGGACAGGTAAAACCGTCAGGAGAGTGCTTCAGACGGAGGAAACAGCATGGGCAAAGATCTGGAGGTCACATTCCCCCAGCACCGGAAGATCTCTTGGAGCTGAGGCAAGCTCCATCCTGGGAAGGATTTTAGGGGAGTTCTGGAGCCAAGTGAGGGATGAACGTGGCAGTGGCTGTAAGCCAAGGCCGAGAACCTTAAAAATCTTTGTTCTCAGATTTAAACTGCTTAGGTAAAAACATTTAAAATGCTCTCCTGTCTTTAGGGTACTCAGAATATAGGATGGAGAACTGTTTAGGGGACTCTCTGGAGTATAGGCCCTCCCCTAAGAATCACAAACACCTGGGGTAAAGCATAGAGCCTGAGACAAACTGACTCTTAAACTCCAATTTGCAGGGGACAAAGGACACTCATGCATTTTGTTCTCTTGCTCTCTCTCTGCCCCCACCCCCTCTTTCTCCCTGCCTCTCTCCTTCCTTCCCTCCCTCCCTCTCTCTCTCTCTCTCTCTCACATACACACACACACACACACACACACACCTGGTGAGCTACATAGAGTAGCTGTTAATTTTTTTTGTATCATTGTTTATAGAGGAGGAAACTGAGGCTCAAAGAGGAAAAGTATGCAGTGAAAGTCATTCATTCATTCACTGACTCAACAAACATTAGGAGAGCACCTGCTCTTGGCAGGCTTG
>NW_012142746.1:406663-410113 GCF_000956105.1 Propithecus coquereli
AGCACTCCCACCCCCTAAAACACACCACCAAAGCAAAAAAACGGCACGGTTGTTATGCAAATGTATTTTTAAGACAAGGTACAGAACCAGATTCTCCTTGCAAGTCCCTCCCCTACAGAAACGCTGTACCCACCAGAGGTCGTCCAGATCCGGTTGCCTTTGAGAGTCGCTGGGGGGTTTCCCATCCCCCCTCGCCTCCTGAACCAGCTTAGAGCAAATGCTTTCAAAATCTCCCCTTGGGCAAGTCTTCGCTATAAAACACTGCCTTAGGGAAGTAAGGATGGCACAAAGGTTCTTGCAAAGCAAAAGGGGAGAAGATTGAGGAGGAAGGAGAAAGCAGAGAGTGAACAAGGGAAGAGACACAAGACCCACTTTGCCTAGCACACAGCTGTGCTGTGAGCCAACTCTGGCCAAGGTTGGAGATGACTGGCAAAACCCAACCAGACAGACATCCCTAAAAGATGCTGGGGGGAGGCTGGCGCATCTCCCCCCGGAGCCTGGGCAATGTCATTTCCCGGGGCAGTACAAGTCACAGAGGATGAAAGCTGATGACTGAATGTCTGGGGCAGGGTGGGAGGCCTTGCCAGGAGGTGGGGGTGGAGCGGTAGAAAGGGAGAGGGGTGGAGACTTGGCTGGTTTTGTACAGACAAATCTCTTCATTTTTCCAGACTGGAAAAAGCTGTTTGGGCTGTGCACATTTGCACAGAGTCACGGTATTTACTACGCTTCCTGGCTCAACAGATTTCTTTTTGTCATTCAGTCAAACGCAGCTTGTATTTTTCATAGCGAGAGCTGAACAGACTGTGGGAGCTCTTCCCCCATGTTGTGTTCAAAAACACATCACGAATGACTCAAAAAGCCCAGCTCACTTGGGCAGCAGGGGTGGGTGGGGTGGCATGTTGCAGAGACAAAGACCTGTGTTTAGACAAACACTGTCTCCCCCTTGGAGGTGTGGAGTGACACTCCTTATTTTCCCAGAGCACTTTTTTTCTTTTTTTTGAGCAACTGTAATAACAAACTGCTATGCTAGAAACTGATTCCTGCACTTCACATGTACCTCTCAGTTACCCATGTTGACGGAGGTGTGGGTAGCGTGCAGGGGAGGGATAATCAAAAAAAGTGGTTCATTTAAAAAAATAAAATCCCTTTTTTGCCACAACATGCCTCCTAAGATCTGTTACTATCCACAGAACACTCCTGATAACAAGTGCGTGGGTTTTTTTTCCCATGCCAACCAATTCCCCAGCACCAGCTGGTGTCCTACGATTTAATTCAATTCTGACACTAACTACCTGGAGTTAGCATCAGATCCCACAGGTTATGGGCTCAGTCCCACACACTGCTCCCACTTCGGATGCCAATCACAGGTCCTGGGCCACTAGGACTTCTGCCCGAACAGTTATAAATTTGGGAGGTTCCCACAACCCCTTCTCAGGTTCAATAATTTGCCAGAATGGCTCATAGAACTCAGGGAAACACTTTCCTTATGTTTATCGTTTATTATAAAGGAGACAAGTCAGGAATAGCTAGATGAAAGTGGTGCATTGACAAGGTACTGGGGGGTGCAGAGCTTCCATGCTCTCCCTGGGAACCCCACCTTCTTAGCACCTCGATGTGCTCACCAACCCAGATGCTCTTCAAATCTCACGGTTCAAGAATTTTTATACAGCTAAATCTCCAGCACCCCCACTCCCTTCCTAGAAGGAGGTCAGTGGGTGGGGCTGAAAGTTCCAATCCTCCAGTCACTTGGTCTTTTTGGTGACCAGCCCCATCCTGAGGCTATCTACATAAACTAACGTTTAATTGGAAGGGGCTTTTATAAATACCAAAAGATACTCCAATCACTCTGGAATTTCCAAGGGATTTAGGAATTCTGTGCCCAGAACCAGGGACAAAGACTAAATATATTTTTTGTCCACAGCGCCTAACCAGAGTTCAGTTCCAGAAGTGTTTCTGGCCAGATGTCAGATTCAAGAGTCATCTGCCGAACCATTATATATGCTAAAACATTAATTCAATCGAACAAACATTAATTGAGTACTTAGTGTGTGCAAGATATAGCACTAGGGGTGGAGGTGTCCAAGCTCACCACAGCTTAACATGCACTTTGCATTTTTAATAGAAAATGGTGTGGGAGCCCAAGAGCATGCACAGCCAATGGTGCAATTTTAGGCACCAAAGATGGATCAGGTCAGTAAGGAAAGTCTTTTGAGGGCTGGGAGAAGGGAGAGCTTTCCCAAGCCCCTTCACATCATACTCCAAGGCTCCTTTATGTTTAGTGCTAGTCAAACAAACCATACTGGGAGTGTATAGTCATCAAATCTTGCTCAACCAACCCAGGAGTTAGGCTGCCCAAGAGTTGCAGAGTAGAAGCCTCATTTTCAAAGATGAAATAATGACATATTCAAACAACCTCTGACCTCTCCAGGCAGGGGGAATGTAAATAAGTACATACTGCTGGTGACACAGGTTAGCATCACCTGATGCAAACTAATAGAGACTTTAATCCCACCTCTTCTCTGAACTGGCAAAGCACAAAGTCATCTTACATTAATTCAAAGAAAGGACCCACAGAGACTTCTGCTCAAACCTGCTTCTGAGCCAGGAGCCATGACGAGTTAGGAGAGTAAAGGCAGGGAGGGAAGTAGGTAAAGATCTTTAGGGGACTACTGGGGAGCCAGGACTTCCGCATAGACCAAGTTGACTATGCCAGATGTGGCTTATTTTATTTTCTTTTAAAAGACTATCATGGGAACAGGCAACAAAAGAAAAAAATAGACATGATCAGAGAATACTGTCTTAGTCTGTTTTATGTAGCTATAACAGAACACCACAGACTGGTAATTCATAATGAGCAGAAATTTATTTGGCTCACACTTCTGGAGGTTGGGGAGTTCAACAGTGTAGAGCTGGCATCTGGTGAGAGTCTTTGTGCTGTATCATCCCAAGGTGAAAGTCAGAAGGGCAAGTGATCTCAGGAGGCAGAGAGAGGGAAAAGGGACCAAATATCATCCTTTTATTAGGAACCCACTCCCACGATAACTAACCCACTCCTGAGATAATGACATTAATCAATTCATGAGGGCGGAGCCTGCATTAACTAATCACCTCTTAAAGGTCCCAACTCTTAATACTGTCACGACAGCAATTAAATTCAAACACCAGTTTTGGAGGAAACATTGAAATTACAGCAGGTACAAAAGTTTCAGACAGATGGAATAAACTCTAGTAATCTATTGCACAGAATGGTGACTATAATAAATAATAATGTGCTGTATATTTCAAAATTGTTAAAAGAGTAGACTTTAAATGTTTTCATCACAAAAAATGATAAGTATGTAAGGTGACAGATTCATTAACTAGTCTGATTTAATCAGTCTACATTGTAAAGCTACACCAAAACCTTACGTTGTGCCCCATAAATATATATAACCATTTTTGTCAATTAAA
>NW_012142746.1:413268-414732 GCF_000956105.1 Propithecus coquereli
ACCTCCTACAACTCAATAACAAACAAACAACCCAGCTTGATTTAAAAAATGGGCAAAGGGGGAGTCTCTTTGAACCCATTCTGGTTCAGGAGGCTGCCTGATTAAAAAAAACATGGGTGGCTGGGCACAGTGGCTCACACCTGTAATCCTAGCACTCTGGGAGGCTGAGGCAGGAAAATCGCTTGAGGCCAGGAGTTTGAGGTTGCAGTGAGCTATGGTGAGGCCACTGCACTCTAGCCCAGGTGACAGAGCTAAACTCTGTCAAAACAAACGAACAAAAAAAAACAACCCATGGGCAAAGGACTTGAATGAACATTTCTGCAAAGAAGATATACAAATGGCCAGTAAGCACACAAAAAGATGCTTGACACCACCAATCATAAGGAAAATGCAAACCAAAACCTCAATGAGATACAACTTCACACTAGGATAGGATAATTATGATCAAATCACAAACAAAACAAAACAAAACAAAAACAGAAAATAGCAAGTATTGACAAGGATGTGGAGAAACTGGAACCTTTGTGCATTGCTGGTAGGAATGCAAAACAGCAGCTATGGAAAATGATACGGTAATTTCTCAAAAAATTACACACAGCATTACCATATGATCCAGCAATTCCACTGTAGGTACATACTCAAAAGTATTGGAAGCAGGGACTTAAACAGATATTTACACACCATGTTCACAGCAGTATCGTTCACAATAGCCAAAAGGTGGAAGCAATCCAAGTGTCCATCAACAGATGAATGGATAAACAAAATGTGGTATATACATACAACGGAATATTATTCAGCCTTAAAAAGGAATGAAATTCTGGCACATGCTACAACATGGATGAACCTTGAGGACATTCTGCTAAGTGAAATAAGCCAGTCGCAAAAGGATACACACTGTATGATTCCACTTATATGAGGTCCCTAGAGTGGTCAAATTCAGAGACAGAAAGTAGAATGGTGGTTGCCAGGAGCTGCAGAGGGGAATGGGGAGTTGCTGTTTAATGGGGACGGTAGTTTGGGAAGATGAAAAGAGTTCTGGAAATGGATGGAGGTGATGGGTGTACAACAATGTGAATGTACTTAATGCACTGAACTAAAGAAAATGTGCAAAATGGTTAGAATGGTGAATTTATACCATGTATATTTTACCATAATAAAACATATAGATATCCTTTGAGCTGAAGCTGCAAGGTAAAGAACAAATAAAAGAAGACAAGAAGAAATACGTAGGTATATGTATAAAATACTGGAAGTGACCCAGGGTCAGCCTCTTGATCTCTGAAGTTCTGCCCTCGTAGGCTTCCCAGTTAGGCCCAGTCAGCACCCAGGATATGTATGGCCTTTTCCCCACTTCCTTTGTCTGTCAAAACCTACCACACGTGCAAACAAGACCACAGGCTTGTATGGGAGCCCAGTGTGTGCAGGTGAGAGAGAAAGATGAACAAAGCTCAGGATTGATCAGGG
>NW_012142746.1:414782-417572 GCF_000956105.1 Propithecus coquereli
GCATCAAAAGACAATATCAACAGAGTAAAAAGATAACCTACAAAGGAAAGAAAATATTCACAAATCATATATTTGATGGGGGATTAATATCCACAAGATACAGAGAACTCTTATAACTCAACAAACACATGATTCAAATATGGGCAAAGGACTTGAATAGACATTTCTTCAAAGAACATATACAAATGACCAACAAGCACATGAAAAGATGCTCAACATCACTAATCATTAGGAAAATGCAAATCAAAACTATAATGAGCTACCAGCTCACACCCATTAGGATGGCTACTCTCAAAAAAACAGAAAATAAGCACTGGTGAGAATGTGGAGAAATTGGAACCCTTGTGCACTGTTGGGGGGAATGTGAAAAAGATATACCTGCTGGAGAAAACAGTATGTCAGGTCTTCAAACAGTTAAAAATAGAATTACCATATGATCCAGCAATTCTACTTCTAGGTGTATACCCAAAAGAATTGAAAACAGGGTCTCAAAGAGATACTTGTATACCCATGTTCATAGCAGCGGTATTCGTAACAGTCAAGAGGCAGAAGCAACCAAACTGTCCATTGACAGATGAATGGATAAGCAAAGTGTGATATGTACAGACAATGGAATATCATTCAGCTAAAAAGGAAGGAAATTCAGACATATGCTACGACGTGGATGAACCTTGAGGATACTATGATAAGTGAACTAAGGCAGTCACAAAAGCACAAATATTGTATGATTCCACTTATGTGGGGTACTTAGAGCAGTCAAATTCATAGGGACAGACAGTAGAATGGTGGTTGCCAGGGGTTAGGAGGAGGAGAAAATCAAAAGGGCACAAAGTTTCAGTTTTACAAGATGAAAAGAATTCTGGAGACGGATAGTGGCGATGGTTGCACAACATTACGAATGCATTTAATACCAATGAATCGTACACTTAAAAATGGGTATGATGGTAAATTTCATGTTATGTATATTTTAACACAGTAAAAAAATTGGTAAAAAATAAAGCAGGAGTCCCAATTAAAAAAAGAAAAAAAAAAAAAGACTGTTACGGGTTTCCTTTCCAAAGTAGAAATGCAGGAATGGAAAAATGAGTTTCAGTTGCTATGGAGACAGGAGTTGGCTGGGGCCTGCAGGAGCAGCAGCTGGAGTGGAACAAGTGGCCGGGAAGCTGGCCCTGTGACAGAGGGCGCTTCCGGCTGGGAATAAGACAACAACAGGTTTCAGCAGGGGAGAGGAGGAGGTAGAAAGAAGAGAGAAAAGGAGACAGAGACCGTCTCCAGACACTGGGGCTACGAATTCCGCAGACATTTGGAGTAATAACGATTGCAGCCTGTGCGCATGTGTGTGTTGCATATGTATCCCCAGAGGCCAAAAGAACAAGCAAAATAAACCCAATGCCTGAAAAAGAACAGTTTGATCAGCTCTCCTGAGGGCAAGAAAGCCCCCAAACGGTTGAATGACAGAAGAGGAGAGGCCTGCCACGGAGAAGCCTTCCAGGGGTCAGGGAAATGCCCGAACAGGGACTGACGGTCACACTCCGTGTTCCCTCACCTTTGTCCTCAGAAAAACCCTTCAGATTCGAACTGATGCAGGCCAGGAACACTGGCGACAAAATCCCCACAGGGTTAGCAGAACAGAGGGGATGGGTAAGCCGGTTGTTCTCTTTCTTCTGTACCTCTGGGTGACTGTTTCTGCTACAGGAGGGAAGTCTCCATGACGCTGGGGCTCTGGGGTCTTCTAGCCTGAGGCTTCAAAGGTGTCTGAATGTTCTCAGCATCACCTTCTGGGAAGATGTCTTGATTAGGCCTATGGTGATGACAAGCCTATGCTGGGTCCCTCAGGAGGGCCCACCTGAGGGGATACCGTGTTACTCCCATTCTGACCCCAGTAAGAGGAACCCCCAGACCCTTCCCTACAATCACAGTGGAGGTAAATGGGCAGGTGCTTACATCTGTGACACAACTTACACCTAGGCATTTGACACTCTATAACCCCATCATTTTCTACATACTCTGTCTCTAAGACACACTGAGAAGGTCAAACAGTTTAAATCGGCTGCCATATTAGTATCCTACTTTGCATTTCTTCATCTTTCAATATATCAGGAGCCTCAAAAAATGGAAATAAGCATCAAAAGAATACAATATTTATGAATAAATTTAACCAAGGAGGCAAAAATCTTGCACACTTAAAACTATAAAACATTGCTGAAAGAAGTTAAAGAAGACATGAACAAATGGAAAGACATCCATGTACATGGCTTGGAAAACTTACTATTAAGATGTTGATACTACCAAAGTGATCTACAGATTCAGTGCAATCTCTATCAAAATGACTTTTTTGCAGAAATAGAAAAATCCATCCTAAAATTCATATGAAATATCAAGGACCCAAAATAGCCAAAATAATTACGAAAAAGAACAAATTTGGAAGACTCATACATCGTGATTTCAAAACTTACTAGAAAGCTAAAGTAATCAAAATAAAGACACATATACTAATGCAAGAGAATAGAGACCCCAGAAATAAACCCTTCCTATGTGTTCAAATGATTTTTGACAGGGTGCTAAGACCATTCAATGGGGAAAGGACAGTCTTTTCAACAAACGATGCTAAGAAAACTGGATATTTAAATGTAAACCAATGAAATTGGACCCTTACCTTGCACCAATAAAAATTAACTCAAAAAAGATCAAAGACCTAAACGTAAGAGCTCAAACCATAAACTCTTAGAAGAAAACATAAGGGAAAAGCTTTATGACATTGGATTTGGCAATGATTTCTTGGATACAACA
>NW_012142746.1:419397-444767 GCF_000956105.1 Propithecus coquereli
AGAGTGCTAGGATTACAGGCGTGAGCCACCGCGCCAGGCCAGTGCACCTTGCTTTGACACAGGGTCTAAAGGGGTAAGAGCTGCGGGTGCTGTGGCAGTTCCCAGGAGGAGAGGGGACTTCTTGCTTGGCTCTCAGGTGGTGTCACAGAGGAAGTAGTGCTTATGTGGGTTTGCGGGAATGAGGATGTGCAGATGTGTGCTCTGGCGGAGGGCACTTTGGGCAGCCCATTTGTTCGGCTGAAGCGTGGTACGGCTGAGAGGCAGAAGGCGGGAGCCAATGCAGGATTGGCAGGGTAGGGGAGAGGAGGTGATTAGGGAGAAGGTGACTCAGTGTGGGAACATCTGCCACACAAGCCTGTTGTCTTGTTACCTTGGAAGCTAAGTCTGGATTTGGAGCCAGATCCAGAAGGAATTTGAATGCCAGACTAACAATAACAACAACTTCTATTCATAGAGGACTTACTATGTGCATCTTGTTCAATAACCTTAAATGGTAGGTAGCAATATTAGCTCCATTTTTCAGCTGAGAAAACTGAAGCTCTGGAGGTTAAGCAGTTTACCCAAGGGCACACACAGCCAGTAAGTGGTGGAGCTGGGTATGCACCAGGCCTACACGGGTTTCTAACTTTAATATATATAAGACATGCCTTGGGAGCTAGTTTAAAAATACAAATTCAGGCCGGGCGCGGTGGCTCACGCCTGTAATCCTAGCACTTTGGGAGGCTGACTCCTAACTCTTTGGTTAAGCATAACCAGTGTTCAAAAGCAGCAAACGCAATGATTTGCTGGGTTTAGTGCCTAAGCTTCCTCTCCTGTGTCACTGTTCTCTGGCACCCCTTGTATTTCAGGCCCCAGTTGTAGCTGAGTGATAACAGTAGTGACAATTGAAAATTGTGATGCTTTGCAATTCTATAATGGAACAAAACTCAACATCCCAGCTAACTGCTTCCGGGGGGTACACAGTAAGTCACCCCAAAACACAAGGAGAGTATCTATCAGTGGAATGCACAAAACATCTGTGATTACTGCTCTGCAGAAATCCTTAAGGACAGGACAGGATGTGTCTCTGGACAAAGCTGGGAGGATCAAGGCCTGGAAATCAAATCAACACTTGATCAAGAAAGAAAAAAAAAAAGGCAAGCCAATTGTATTACCATAAGCTGAAGGAATAACAGATGAGAGAAATGGTGATGTGTGAGGAGTCCAGAAAAAAGGAAGAGCAAAGAGCAAGTCTTTGAGAGTCTGTCTCCTCTTCCACTTTGTCCAGAGTAGTGGGAGCTCTGAAAACCTCCTTCGATATTACAGGCAGCTCAGAGGTCGGGCCAGAGCTCCCTGGAATACTCTCTTGATTAGAATCTTAAGGCTGGTCCAGAAAGCAGGAGGAAGGAAAAGGTACGGTAATTGATTAGTCATGTCTACCAGGAGCACAGGGATCAGGAATTACACAAGCAGTGCTGCCATGCTAGACTCTTCTATCCCTCCGAGGATACAAATACCTCAGGCTACCCTGGCTATTAAACTCATTCATCTTGCTCTCCTTGCTTTTGATTCTACAAATACTAACTTTCTAACTAGAGTTTGGCTTTCCATGTAGACTTTCCCACAGGAGAAAGAAAGTGCTGACAAGCTGGCATGAACGTTTCAGGCTGCTTTGCAGTTGCTTCTCCCACTGTGACTTCACACATCTGTGGCCTGGCTTGCTCACCAGGCTCCTGTGAATTTGGTCAGTCCGTTGCTTTCAGCCTGGTTAGCTCCAATGCACTAAAGAACCTCCATCTCTGGCTGGCAAAGAACCAGGATCACCACCTCCCGTGATGCTCGCCCTGACAGGTGTCCCTTGATGGGCCAGCTGGCCTCCCTCTTGCATGTCACTGTGTAGCTGCCCTCTGCCACCTCAGTCACCCCAACCACAACTATCTACCCTGAACCCAGAATGAGCTGTGGGTGACCAGCAAAAAAAAAGTGCTACAGCAACAAAACTAACTTTATAGGTTCTGCTGAATAAACAAGAATAAGGAAGAGCTGGGAGTAATGGCTCACGCCCGTAATCTCAACACTCTGGGAGGCTGAGGCAGGAGGACTGCTTAATCCCAGGAGTTTGAGGCTGCAGAGTGAGACTTTGTCTCAAAAACAAAGGACTAAAGAGGCCCCTTGTGCTTGGGGGAAGACGCCAAGAACATGCAATAGAGAACAAGCAGAAGGAAGGAACGGGCGATGTTTAATCCACAGCAAGGAGGATCTGGGAGGGCCAACCAGTTCCCTGTCATCAAATAGCTAAAAGACTGTCACAATGAAAAGGGGACAGTCCTATTCTCTGAGACTCCAGAAGACAGTATGGCAACCAAGGGGTACCACACAGATACAGGAAGACAGATAAAACAGAGGAACCCTGAAATGCAGTTTTCCTCTAACTTAGTTACTCAAACATCGCCTTCACGCATTTTTTGCTCCTTTCTCTTCTGTCAAGTTTGTGAGAAGCAGTGTAGTCCTGCAGTTCAGAGCACAAACTCTGGAGCAGGGCAGCCTGGGCTTATTTTCCGGCTTGTCACTTACTGGCTATATAACTTTGGGCAAGTGACTCAACTTCCCATGTCTGTTTTCTCAGTAGTAAAATGGGGCTAACAGTAGTGCCTACTTCAAACAGTACCGTACCCATATTGGTGAGGATCAATTGAATTATACACGAAAAGTGCTCAGAAGAGCATCGAGAACAAAGCAAGTGCTCAATAAGTGCTGGCTACTATATTTCATTATATTCTCACACCACCTATCCTATTAATATTTTTCTTTAAATGGACACACGATTTATAGAAATTTATTTTAATGGAGACATTACTTTTGTATATGCAAAGTTAGTAACACTGCATGTAGTTAGAAACTAAAAAGATAAACATAAAATGAAACAATGTTATTAGATTGTTACCATGTTAACAAGGTTATCAAATGGTCACACTTACTACTGCCTGTTAAGTGCCCTGAATTGGAGGACTGTTGTCTTTTCAATTAAAAGGGAGACAAGCAAGTGTTATGAAGTCTAGTACTCCACTGGGACTTCTGTTGACTGTAGTCCGAAGGAAGAGTCTGGCAAGTTCAAGGAAGCGAAAGGCCACTGTGGGTGGAGCACCTGCTCGGGGAGAGAGGGCCGCCTGAGGGTGCTGAGAGGCAGGCAGGGTAGGATCAAAGAGATGGTTCAAAAGGGAATCCTTTTCCTATGCTAAGACTTCATGCTCTTTAGCAACACCTCTTTGAGCTGCATTAAATCATCTCTCACGGCCCCCAGTGGTATGAGTGGCACATCTCAGAAAGCAAAGACAGAAACACTTGATAGCAGATGCTGTGGGTGCCCCACCCACACTCCTCAGCGCACCCCGGAGGTTACCTGCAGACGGTTTCTAGATGCGCTGGCTGTCTCTTACTTTGTTCTGCGTTAAGTCATTTTCAGGCCACAGGGTGTGCAGGCAGTGAGTGGGACAGGCCAGCCCTGTCAGGGAGGGAAGGGCCTAGGAGCCACCCTCCGCCGATGAGGGACAGGAGTTGGGGAAATAGCCCCGCTTCCCTGTCTCTTTGTGGGACACTTCTGAAATGTGCTCTGCAGTCTCTCCAGGGGTCCCCGAGGGATTGAGCTCCCCCCTCCCACCCAGAGGTAGCTCGCTCATCAACGCATCCTTTATTGCCTTTTCTCCCTTCCTCCGTTCACTTTATCCTCACTGGGCTTTCTGGGATCACTTCCCAGATAAAATTCTGGCACTTGAATCCTTGTCTCATGATCTGTCTTGGGGGAAACCCTAACTATGGCAGTTTTAAACTTCCGACAACAGAACAAGTCGCCCGGTGAGAAGGTAAGTTCCATTCTATTGGGGCACTCAAGAAATGGCTGAGTATGTTCCATGGAGATTCACGGGTCAGGCAGGGATTCAGCTATTATAGGTGGACACTTAGTATCCTTCTGATCCTTCGGTCCCATGTTCTGGATCAAGGACAGCAAATGACAGCCCACGGGCCACATCTGGCCCGCTGCCTGTTTTTGTCCAGCCTGTGAGCTAAGAGTTTTTTTATATATATACTTTTAAATGGTTGAAAAAAAAGTGAAGGAATAACATTTTGTGACACATAAAAATTATGTGAAATTCAAACTTCGGTGTCCGTAAAGTTTTATCGGAATACAGATATACTCATTTGTTTACATACCATCTGTGGCTGCGTTTACAACGGCAAAGTTTCCCATCAGCATTATAACAAAATGACATTATTTAAGGACCTGCTGGCTGTCAGCAAAGTTTCCAAGATCCGACCGACAATGTTAAATGAGACCTTGCAGTTGCAACTGACAACGTGTGGTCCACAAAGCTCGACATACTTCCTATCTGGACCTTTACAGAACAAGTTGCTGATCCCTGTTCAAGGGACAAGAGGCAGACGGAGGCTGATCGCCAGACCCAGCATTCAGGGGGTGGTTTGGACCGGAACTTTGCATGTCATTTTTCTACATCTTTATGATCACCCTCACTCCTCCTGCCCTCTGTAGGTTTCTAAGACTCTTTCACTGATGCATTAATGTCTTTATACTAGGAATATTTTTATGTTTTAAAGCTGCAGTCCCCAACCCCTGGGCTGCAGACTGGTACTGGTCTGTGCCCTGTTAGGAACTGGGCCACACAGCAGGAGGTGAGCAGAGGGCCAGCCAAGCTTCAACTCTATTTACAGCTGCTCCCCATTGCTCCCATCACCACCTGAGCTCCACCTCCTGTCAGATCAGCAGCGGCATGAGATTCTCATAGGAACACGAACCCTACTGTAAACTGTGCATGCGAGGGATCTAGGTTGTGCTCTCTCTGAGAAGGGATCTAGGTTGTGCTCTCTCTGAGAATCTAGTGCCTGATGATCTGAGGTGGAGCTGAGGCGGTGGTGCTAGCACCGGGAAGCAGCTGCAAATACAGATTGTCATTAGCAGAGAGGTTTGACTACACAATAAATGTAAAGCACTTGAATCATCCTGAAACCATCCCCCCCCACACCACCCCCAGTCCATGGAAAAATTATCTTCCAGGGAACTGGTCCCTGATGCCAAAAAAGTTGGGGACTGCTGAGTTAAAGAACATGAGAACTCTTCATCTCTGCACCCTGCCACTGTCCCAAGTGGTTTCATCTACACTTGATGGGTTTTGCTGCCACTTAGTTACTGATTCCTTCCCCAAACAAACCAAACCTCCAGCCCAGGACCGTGTCCTGAGATCTCTGTTCAATAACTGAATGTTCGACATCAGCTTAAGATGAAGGGGTGGGGTGGGGTGAGTTTTGCTGCTTACCAACAGTGTAACTCTGGGCAAGTCATTTAATGGCGCGGAACATCAATTTTGTCATCTGTCAAAGGCGGAAACGACCCTGTCCAGCCTGCCAGGATTACTGTGCTAATCGGACGAAACGAGAGCTGCCCACAAAACATTGTGCCACCTGGCCCCAGCCTCTCTGTCCAGCACGCTATTGCATCATTGCACCTCTGCTCCCTTTGACCACCATGCTCCCTGCCCACTGGCTCTCCTTGAGTTCCCTGACCTTGCCAAGCTCTTGGTCACCTTTGCACACGCTGCACATTCCGGCTAAAACACTTTTTCCTCACCGCACCCCCCTGCCTGGCAGATCAATACATAACCTTGGTTTATGTGTGTTTCCATTTAAAGACACCTTATTCAATATATCTTGTTGTTGATATATTGAACTCAGCCAACGGCACTCCAACTCATGCCTGAACGAAGCTTATTTAACATCCACATATTTTCTGCAGAAGGCACACCACAGTCTTTTTTTATGCTTAGGAACACCAGACAGCACTTTAGCACTATGCTTAGGGGCCATTTTAAACAGCCAAATCACAAATAAAAAGCACAAAAATGCAAAAAAACTAAATAGGTCGCAGAAAGGACACTTGTTTATAGTATAAGAGCTGAAACAAGAAGGCAGAGGTCTGTCCGTTTGACCTCAGCTGGGAACATGCACGTGGAGCCACTCAACTTTTTCACTGCTCTGCACACGTCCACGTGTGACTGCGAAAGCGCCGCGGATATTGATTTTAGGGTTAAAATACATTTTAGCGAGCAGACGAATTTGCAAATGCAGAGCTTGCAAATAATGAGAATCCGAGGTACTTTCTTCCTGTTTCTCTCCTTCCCTAGAATGGGAGTTCACTGAGAGCTGCCTTACCTCTGTCTTACCGTTTTATCTCCAGCATTTGGAAGACTGCCTGGCACACAGTAGGTGCCCAATTATAACTATGTATGGGATGAGTGAGTCAATTCAGTGGAAGTGCTTTGTTCATAGCAATGACAGCTAGTGTTTATAGAGACACACCACGTGCTGGCCCTGTGCTAGTGCCTTCTCCACGTTCTCTGTCAACAAGGGAAACAGGAGAGTATTGTTCTTCTGCACATGGGCTCTGGATCAGACTGCCTGGGTTCAAGTACGGGATCTGCCTCTTATTAATTACATACCTGGAGCAAGTTCCTGGGTCTCTCTAAGGCTCGGCTTCTTCAGCTGTCAACTGGGGTACTCATAGTACTACTTGTGGGTTGGTCAGAAGTCAATGTGGCAGCTGGGCGAGGTGGCTCACACCTGTAATCCTAGCACTCTGGGAGGTGGAGGCAGGAGGATTGCTTGCACTCAGGAGTTCGAGACCAGCCTGAGCAAGAGTGAGATCCCAGCTCTACTAAAAATAGAAAAAATTAGCTGGGCTTGGTGGTGCACGCCTGTAGTCCCAGCTATTTGGGAGGCTGAGGCAGGAGGATTGCTTGAGCCCAGGAGTGTGAGGTTGCTGTGAGCTAGGCTGACAACAGGGCACTCTGGCCCGGGTAACAGAGTGAGACTCTGTCTCAAAAAAAAAGTCAATGTGGCAATGCAAAGAAAGCATTTAACACAGCGCCTGGCACAGGGCGAACCCTTAGTAAACACTAGCTTTCATTGTTAACAATTCCCATGGCACCCCTTAGGGTTTTATACTATCATAACCATTGTGCAGATAAGGAAACCGAAGCTGAGGGTGGTTCAGTGAGCGTCGGGGATCATCAGAGACTCCAAGCCCATGCTGGTAACACTTTGCTGTTATATAAATAGAGTCTTCTCTCACGTTCCACACGCCTGTCTTTCTGTTCTCTGCTCACTTTCCAGTTCAATCCTTTCGGAACCAGCCCTTTGGGGGGAGGGGATGGGGGGTGTTGGTCTGTTATCTTGGGTTTGACCGCACAAAGGCACAGGCACAAGAAAAAGGAGGAGGAGGAGGAGGAAAAGGAGAAAGAGGAGGAGGGGCAGGAGGAGGAAGAGTAGGGGGAGGAGGAGTGGGGGAAAGAGGAGGAAGAGGGGGGAGGAGTGGGGAGTCATTAGCATTTTGGGCTATAACAAACAAATGTCCTCAGCTTTTCTCTAACTCTTTAGATCAAGGGTCCTCAAAATTGGCTGCAAGCTGGAATCTCCTGGGAACAGTTTTAATATCCAGACGCCCAGGGCTCGACCCAGACCAATTACATCTGAGTCTCCGGGGGGTGGAACTGGGGCATCAGCATTTTTTAAGGCGCCCCAAGCAATGCCAACGTGCAGACAAGTTTAAGAAGTGGTGTTTTGGATCTTATCAGCAACGCAGCTCCTTCTGCTTTTAGGACTTGTTGTCCTGGGGGTTTGGGCACGCTTTCCAGAGGCAAAGACTAGTGGAGGATGTTTGTGTGCCCGCGACCTGGTGTTCTGCTCTGCTCCTAGGCCCAGCTTGGAGACTGCGGGTCTCCGGGTCCCCTTAGGCGGCAACCACACGTGCGGCTGCTCCGACTTCTCGGGTTGTCTCTGCAGACCGCGAGCGGTGCTCCGCGGCCGCCCAGCTGCCCACCCCCACCACGCAGGTTCCGGGGAAACGCCCGGGGCTCAGGAATCCTACCTTGGCTGCCGGCGCTGCCCTCCAGTCCCCGGAATCCTGGAGCTCAGGTCCGAGCTGTCGCCTTTGCCTGCGCCGGAGCGGCGCCCACTGGAGCGCAGGCGCCACCTCGTGGGCGCGGGGCGGCGGCGCAGGGCCGGGGCGGAAATGCAGACGGGCTCCCCACGTGGGCGGCCTCCCAACACGCGGCGAGCCCGGGGGCTCAAATCCGGCCTGGGCGGGGTCGCCCTCATCCCCTGCAGGGCACTGGGACCCGATCTTGCTGAACTTTCTGCTGGGGCCACGGAGGGGCGGCCAAGCCCTCGGCCTGGGGCCCATGCTGGGATTTTCCTGGCTCCACTGCGGGATCTTTTCTCTCATCCAGCAGCTTCCGATGCACCCCAGACTGGCAGTTTCTCTTGTAGATACGCTGGGACCCTCAAAAGATGGAAAGGACTGGGTTTCCCTCAAGCCCATGGAGGCCCGCAACCCTTTCTTCTCGCCAACCCCAACCCCCTTGCCCCTGCGCCGGGCTCGCTCGGTTCACTCTGGCGGAGCTCCGTCCCCTTGCACAGCCCATCTGGGCCAGACCCCGTGCACAGTCACGGAGACACGGTCAGGTCCCTCGGGAGCTGGCAAGCCAGGTAGTGTTCCTCGATGGTTGTGCCATTGCCTTTCTTTGGATCGGGCTGTTCTGGTCCTGCGGGTCACTTAGCATCCCCAACTCCTTAGCACTAAATGGCAGTAGCCATCCTTCCTCACTGGGACCCCCCAAAGCACCCCTTCATATTTCCAGTTGTCTCCCAGGGGGGGAGGGAGAGCTGCCCTAGGCTGAGACCTTCTTAGCTGGTAATTAACATCAGGTGACATTTAAGGAAGTGTGATGTCCAGGGGAATCTCACTGTCAGGCTTTGCAGAGCCGTGGGGACCCCTAGCCTCCTCCCTTTTCTGAGTTTCCCAGTAGTTTTTTTATTACATGATGACGTGCCAAAACGGATACGAAAACGGTGGAGTATTTAGCGTGTTTACAGTTCATTTATTTCTTTATTCAACAGATATTAGAGGACCTACTATGTGTCACTTTTCTACAAGTAAGGGATACAACGAAGAACAAAACACAGAAATCTCTGCCCTTGTTGAATTTGCATTGAATGTAACACGTTAATACTTTTAACACATACACAAATGTAATACAATGTAATTGAGCTCTTTGTGGGTAAGTACAGGATTTATTCTTAAAAATATCTGTGTATAGGGCACTGAAGGCAGAGAGGCCTGGTGATGGATACAAGTGTTGCAAAATTATATGGGGAACTTCTTTGAATCCTGGTAGTTTATCTCTGTGGCAATATTTGGGGATGAGGTCACCAGTGGAAATGTGAGGTTATTTGTAAAAATGAGGCTTGCTTCCCCCTTTTCCCCCCAAAAGAATGTGATTGTTCTAGCTCACCCAGTGTGTGTGTGTGTGTGTGTGTGTGTGTGTGTGTGTGTGTGTGTGCGCGCGCGCACACGTGCGCCTGCTTAATCTTTGGACTCCCTGTCCTGGGGTAGGTAATCTGGTCAAAGTGAACGTCAAGGGCCGAGGAGGAGGAGGAAGTGGTGTCACCTGTGGGCAATGCCTGGAAGGGAAGGGGTGGTGGATGTCACTGACAGGAGCCAGCCCCTACCTACTCGCTGCAGGCCAGCGCCCTGGTGAAGGTGAATGGGTCAGAGAAGCACTGATAGCCCCGTGGCAAGTACCAGCTGGCACTTAAAGTGTCTCTGAGTCACTTCCAGACCACTCTTGCCTCCTCGTTGCAACGACTCCCTCCCTACCACTGTGCTCCAAAGCATGCCGGGGCAAAGTCCTGGATTACAGGCTGGAGATTCTGACATTACCTGATGAGGTTAAAGTCTTCTTAATGACTTTCTCCTCTGAGTTCTAGCATTTTTCTCGTTCTACTAATCACAGTGTTTTAGAAACTGCAGAGTTATCAACAAGTCTGTTTTTCCCATAAATTGTGGTCTCCTTGGGGCACAGCACAGTGTTTGATAGGCAGAAGTAGTGTTAATAATAATAATACTATTAAGATTTTATAGCTAGGAATTTTAAGTTAACCATTTAGTTTAATCCTCACAATAGTACTATAAAGTAGGCACTATTGTTTTTCCCATTTTTATCAATGAAGAAACTGAGACTCACAACGTTTAAGTAAATTGCCCCAGGTGGGAGAGTGGACATGATATACCCAGACTTGAATCTGGATTACCCGATTTCAGGGCACACGCCTTGGCGCACCTCTCTACTGTTTACTGTTTACTGCTGTTTGCAGGACACTGTGCTTTATATTTGGGACGGGATAGACAACGTCTTCTCCTTTTTATCGCTTTTGCTTACTTGTTCTAGCCATCCTTTCCTGGAAAGGGAGAATTATTTTGTTTCTTTCTTCCTCCTCCTTTTTTTTTTTTTTGTGAGACAGAGTCTCACTCTGTTTTCTGATCTAGAGTGCCGTGGCGTCAGCCTAGCTCACAGCAACCTCAAGCTCCTGGGCTCAAGTAATCCTCCTGCCTCAGCCTCCCGAGTAGCTGGGACTACAGGCATGTGCCACCATGCCCGGCTAACTTTTTCTGTATATTTTCAGTTGTCCAGCTAATTTCTTTCCATTTTTAGTAGAGACAGGTTCTTGCTCTTGCTCAGGCTGGTCTCGAACCCCTGAGATCAAACGATCCTCCCGGCTTATCCTCCCAAAGTGCTAGGAGTACAGGCATGAGCCATAGCACCCAGCCTCATTTTGTTTTTTTAAATAAATTCATAAAGTTATGTTATGAGCCATGACCTATATTTTAGTGGGAAAGGGTGTATTTATTTTGTAGAATGATGCTCCATTCAAGAGGGTGAGGTTCCTCTATTGTCCAAAGTGGATGGAGCTAGAAATGGGGGCACCAGGGTCATGGGCAGGATGGCGTCAGGACTGTGGCAGGAGGCACGGAGAAGGAAGGAGGTAGGAATGTCAAAGAGACCAAGGGGGAAGGGGCTGGGTGCCCATCCCAGGAAGGACACTTGGTCTAGCAAGGCTGGCCCCATGGACTGAATGGCAGCTTGACTTTGGGGGTCACAGTGTGTCTATGTTTGGCCGGAATAAGACTGGTCATCTTCTAGTCCTGGATTGTACCTGCAAGCCCTCTGGGATGTTACGAGGTGTAATAGCAGGATCACGCAGATGCTGTCTCATTACTCTTTCCACGAGTCCCAGAAAACAGTTATTAGTTGCACCTTACAGATAAGGAAACTGAGGCAGAAACATTAAGCAACTTTCTGAGGGCCACACAGCATATACACTGGAGAGTTGGTGTTCAATCCCAGGTTCCTCTCATGCTGAAACTGATGCTTCTAACTGAGACCATTTCCTGACTTTTCATAAATGGTGGGTGAATTACATTGAACTCCTAGGGAGGGATTTGTGTTTGTTCATTTTGGCCACTATGTCCTTCCCTCCTCTACCAGCTAATATTCTGGTCGTCCTTCTAGGTCTGACTCAAATGTGGCCTGCTCTAGAAAGGCCTCCCCTGACCCCTATTTCCACTGTGACTCATTCTCTGTATAAAAGCATTTACTGCACGCCGCTACATCGTATAATTTGCTGCAAGAATCCCCCAACAGATTCTATGCCCCTTGTGGACAGGGGCCAAGTGGGTGGTGTTAGATGTCTTCTGTTTGCTGCTCTGTATCTGCTCTCTAATCTGCTCTGTGCTCCTGCAGGCTGACCCAAATGGGCAATACCAATGGCTTATATGACCCCTGGCTTCGAGTTGGGTTTGGCCAATGGGAGCCCTGGGCGAGACCAAAGGGAGGGAGGAGAGTGAGGTTGAGTGTCTGTGCCCCCAGCTCCCCTTTGCAGGATGCCTTGGTCGGCCACTCTCGTGACCTACAGTTCTTGCTACAACGTTACCCTCTGCCCACAAGCCCCCTTGGCCACCAGGTCCAGGCCTCTTTAACTGGCTACATTAAGTGATACATTAAGGTTCTGTGAACTGCACAATACCCCAAATGGAACCTTGTATCGTGTGGTTCAATAAAGAACTGTTGAGGTAAATGGGAGGCAGGCGTTTTTATTTGTTTGTTTGTTTGAGTGAGTGAGAAGTCAGAGAAAAAAGATTTTAAATGATCTTGAAAACTAGAACCATATGGCAAATAAGCCCCTAGGCTCCTGGCAAACTGTTTTTGTTTATTTTTTTGTTTGAGCTTGAAAAAATTTTTAAATTTTCTTAATATACAGTAAATTTAAATTTTTCGCTGTTCAGTCCTGTGGATTTTATTTCACATAGATGTGTGTAACTACCCCCATAATTAGGGTACAGAACAGTTCCATCATTCCAGAAACTCTCCAGCTATCACTTGTAGTGATACCATTTGTTCTCCATCTGTACAGTTGTGTCTTTTTAAGAGTATCATATTAATATAAATGGAATCAAACAGTAGGTAACCTTGAGACTGACTTCTTTCATCTAACATAATGCCTTTGACATCTGTCTAACTTGTTGCATGTATCAATAATTCGTTCCTTTTTACTGCTGAGTAGTGTTCCGTTGTGTGAATGTATCACAGTTTATTTGTCCTTTTACATTTGCGTTGTTTCCACTTTTTGATTATGATGAGAGCTGCTCTCAGTATTTGTGTGAACACAGGTGTTCATTTCCTTTGGGTAACATTATAAACTGAATTTTGTGGTTCCCCCACTCCCAAATTTGTATGTTGACATCCCAAACCCCAATGTGACTGTGTGTGGAGACAGGGCCTGTATGGAGGCAAATAAGGTGAAACGAGGTCATAAGGGTGGGGCCCAAATCCGATAGAACTGTTGTCCTTATGAGAATCGGAAGGGATATTAAAGCGCTCTGTTTCCAAGAGCGCTGAGAAGAGGCCATGTAGGACACAGTGAGAAGATAGCCATCTACAAGCCACGAAGAGAGCCTTCACCAGAAACCGAATTTGCCAACACCTTGATTGTGGACTTCTAGCCTCCAGAACTGTGATAAAATAAATATCTGTTGTGTAAACCACTCGGTCTGTGGTATTTTCTTATAGTAATTGGAGCCGACCAATACAGGTAAATGCCCTACGGTAAGTGTATGTTTAATTCTTAAGAAACTGCCAAACTGTTTTCCCCTGTTGTTCCACAGCTTGCCAACATATGGTAATGTCAATATTTTTTCCAAGCAGTGTTTGTGTTTTTTATGTTGATTTTGTGTGTGTGTGTGTGTGTGTGTGTGTGTGTGTGTGTATGTGCTATGTTTTGTAGGTAGTAATATCACAGTTTAAAGCTAAAAATATTTTAAGTGTGTTCTACTGAGGTCCCATCCACCTTTGGGTTGTTCATGCCCCATTTCTCTTTTCTTGTCTTCTGGCCTCATTCTGTTCCTGGGGCAGTATTCCCTGAGCCGAGCCAGCTAGTGGATCTGGAAAATAACAGTCCTCATCAGAGGTGAATCCATTTCTGGGAGTCGAGGAAGAGGTTAGGTGTGGGCAGGGCTGGCTTCATGGGCCCTGTGTGTCATTTAAAGTTCTGTTGCCACCATCTTGAAATTCTCAATAAGTTTTGAGCAAGGGGCCCACATTTTTATTTTGCACTAGGCCCCACGGATTATATAACTGGTCCTCGAATTGGGGGGAGTGTCACAGGCAAGCCAGGTGTCTTACATGTTGACTTAGCAAAGGACCCTCTATCTGTTCCCATGGACCACGCCTCGAAACTGATCCAAGCCCAGTCTGAGAGTTTCTCACCTGGCTCCTGGGTATTGACGCTGCCTGTCTCTTGGGCTGATTTGAGTTAAGCATGATTAATTTGGAGGCTTCACAAGAGGATCGTTGGTCTAGGATCCCAATATCCAAACGTGGATTTGCCTTAATTAGGGCATCTTAATTGGAAGGTAAATGAACCTCTCCCTCTTCTACCCTGACAGCCCCAAAATGTACTTTGGCATTTATATAGGAGAGGTAAATAGACGGCATCATAATGTCTCCCTAATTGTCATTCTGCCAGGCCCTGTTGGCAAGAAGCTTGTTTAAAGAAAGATGATTTATAGGGGAGTTTTACCACATTCTTGCGGATCACTGATTGTCCAGGTCCAGGGAGGAAGAATGGTATTAACTGGAGACAGGAACAGAAGGGGCCTTGGCATGGGGACATCACAGGCTTTGGAGGCAGCAAGACCTGGGTTTGCTCCTGACCTGGCTGCTCACCAGGTTCATGACCTTGGGTAGACCTAAGCACTCTGGACTCAATGATTTCAACTCTAAAGTGGGAATAATAATACTTCCTCTAGAGCTGTGTGATTGTAAGGAGTCAGGTACGAGTGAACCGGAGTCGATGTCACCTTTGACTGCCGCGTGCATGCACAAAAATCGAAGTAGATTTTTCACTTCTCTGAAAAGCCACTTCACAGACCTGCTTGATCCTCCCTCCAGCTTCCTAGGAGCCGGGTCAAGATTATCAGGCCCCCTGTTAGAGTTAGGAAAAGGAAAGACAGGTGACCAGAAAATAAAATAGGAGGCAGATACAGAGCACAGGAGTTCCTAACTCCAGTTCCGTAGCACATGAGACTTCACTCCAGAAGCATTCGCATCAGAGATCACTCACAGCTTTGAGACGTTTACTCCTGTGTCCCAGATAAAAGCACAGTGACAGCCTGCTCAGCTGATAACATCTGTAATGGTGTGTGAAGATCGCCCAATGGGGCCTTTAAAAGAGATGAGATGAGCTTAGTGAGAAAGAGTGGAAGTCAGATGACTTGAGTTTGAATCTCAGCTATGCTATTTTGTGGCTGTTAGAAACTACCTTGAATAGGATTGCTTGAGGCCAGGAATTCAAGACCAACCTGGCCAACATAGCAAGACCCAACCCCTGTCTCTACCATTAAAAAAAAAAAAAAATTAGCCAAGTGTGGTGGCTTGCACCTGTAGTCCCAACTACTTGGCAGGCTCAGGTGGGAAGATTGCTTGAGCCCAGGAGTTCAAGGTTACAGTGACCTATGATTAGGCCATTGCATTCTAGCCTGGGTGACAGAGCAACACCCTGTCTCTAAAAAAATAATAACAATAATAAAAAGAAACTAACTCAGATAAATTACTCAATATCTCTGTGCCTCAGTATCTCCATCTGTTAAATGAGGATTAAATAATACAACCTACTTCTTAGAGTTATAAACAAGATAATGAATGTCAACTCCACTTGGCACACAGTGGCAGCCAGTATCTATGGCTTCTTTTAATTATTTACATGTTTGGGTAACCCCAGGAGTCCCTGGTCTTAGAACTTCCTATTCTTCAACGCTGGGTGGAGTTGACATTCTAGGGTAGGGGTAGCCTCCAAGCGGGGGGTCTGTGAGTGCTGGGAACTGAATGTGGCCCCGGGATACGGAGGGAGGCCACAGCTAGTTGCATAGTAACATGTCTTTCTTTGCATGCGAAGACAGGGGCTGGTGTTTACAGGTTACTAGGTGTTGGGGGAAGTTATCTGTACAGAAGTTACAGGTTAAACAAAAGGGAATTCTTCTGGTGTAATGAATGGGGCACAGTGCCTGGAATTACCCAGGTTAGCAGGAAGGGCAGCCCTCCAGGCCCTGCCCACCCCACAGGAGCTCCCTTATGCACCGGGGGCGGCTCCCTGTGGTCATGGGAACAGAAGCAGTTCTCTTTTCAACAGTGCTCAGAGAGAGGAAGGTTATTTAAGTCCGGCACGCAAGGATCAGACCCCCCAGACCTTCCTCTTCTCAGAACGTCGGTGCAAGGGCTCTAGGCCCTCTGCGTCCCACCGAGATGGGGTGCCACTCCAGCAAGAGCACCAAGGTGGCAGATGAGTCTCAGAAGCCTGGAGAACAGCAGGCGGGAGAAGAGCCCAATCTGGAGACGTGCACAGAGGCAGCGGCCAGCGAGGACGTCTCATTGAAGGACGGAAGCCCGGAGCCGGAGAGCTGAGATGCTTTTCTCTGGAGCCAGACCCTCACCTTGTTCCCGGAGCTGCCTTTGGCCTGTGACACATGAGATAATCCCCGTGCTGAGAAGAGGGAGGAGAGAGAAGTCCCCACTTTGGGACTGAGGTTTCAGGAGTTACCTCCAGCAGGATAAGGCTGCATGGATCCTGTTTCCCCAGCTCTCCCGCAGAGAGGGCAGAAGAAGTCTTCATGGCCTGGGACCACAGCTTCTGGAACTGGACGAGCCTGAGAGCAGACCGTACTGGCTCCAGGGACTGTTTGCTGCTGAGCTGCGAACATCCAGTGATCCTTATCTGCCCCACTTTCCGGAACATTCTTTGAAGGCGCTGTGGCCAAAAGTGGTTTGGGGTGTGTGAATTTCAGTTTGTTCTCTCTCTTTCTCTCCTTTTTCCCCCACGGCTGGATGAATAGCCAACATCCCCCTTGGGAAGGCTTTGCATTTGGCCCGCTCCATGCTGTTTGTATGAATAATTTAACATCCAACTCGGAGTGTTGTTAGTGAATTATGGGATGAGCGGGATCAGGCTGGGATCACACAAATGGAAGGCAGCAAGGCCTTGGTCACCCGGGAAGTGGAGCCCTGGTGGGAAAGGAGGAGGGATTCACGCTTCTGGCTCTCTAATCCTCCGAAAAATGTCCCTCTGTCTAATAGTCACACGTCTCCTCATATCAAAAGTCTGTCGATTTGAACCTTCCAGCATCCGAGCTATATCTGCATCCAGCCTTCAAAAATATTTCCCTGTTTACTCACACGTCTGTCAGCCTTTCTTTCTTCCCCCCTGCCTGTGGTTTGTTTTGAATTCGACTCAAAAGAATTTTCATTTGAAATCAAATAGACATGTTTGCAAATAAATGATGACACAACACATTGGAAAGACAGAATTGGGGATCTGAGATTAGAGGATCAGCAGGGAAGGGTGGGTGTAGTTCTGTACAACAGAAGCGAGAAAAGAGGGAAGGGAGCGTTTGCTTTGAGCCAGGCACCATGCCCACAGCTTCCTAGATAGATGGTTCCATGCAACCCAGCTATCTCCGTTTCATAGATGAGGAAATGGAGGAAATTCAGTCACTTGCCTGAGGTTGGCCAGCCAGGAAGGAGCAGAACTAAGACTTGAACTCAGATTTGAGCCACAGTGAAAAAAAGCAATGTGTGGTTTTTTGTTTTTTTGTTTTTTGTTTTTGGAGACAGAGTCTTGCTCTGTCACCCTGGCTAAAGTGCAAGTGGTGTCATCGTAGCTCACAGCAACCTCAAACTTCTGGGCTCAAGAGATCCTCTTGCCTCAGCCTCTTGAGTAGCTGGGACTACAGGCATGCGCCACCATGCCCGGCTAATTTTTCTATTTTTAGTAGAGACAGGATCTCACTCTTGCTCAGGCTGGCTAGTCTCGAACTCCTGAGCTCAAGCAACCTCCCCCCCCCACCTCGGCCTTCCAGATTGCTAGGATTACAGGCTTGAGTCACGGAGCCCAGCCACACTGTGGCTTCTGAACTCATGCAGAGACCTGCTTAAAGCAAAGTGTCTCAATGAACTGAAATCTAAATCCCTTTATTGCCTGTGATTAGTGGGAACCATTTCTCTTTGCTCACGTGGACCTACCTGCCTGTTGAGAAGGAGGTAACTGGTCAGCTTGGAGTTGCCCCATGGCAGGTTGGGTGATGCATTGAGGGCCTTTTTATTCTTATTCTAGTGGTGGGGGAGGGGAGGGGAGAGGGAAGGAGAGAGGGAGAGAGGGTGGAATCTGAGCGAGAAAGAGGAGGGAGGAAGTAGGGGGCAGAGGGAGGAGGGAGGGAGAAGGGGAGGGGGCGATGGAGGACTGGGGGATGAGGGAAGGGGGGGGAGAGAAGCAGTAAGCTACTGGAAAGGACCCCTCTTTTTGGCCATAAAAACCTGAGAAACTAAATAGGATTCTTTTGAGCCTAGATGGTGGTAAAGATGAAGAAAAGAAGGAAGGATGGACAAAAAATAAACCAGTGCAGCCTGGACTTGACTACAAAGGTTACTTTTGCTTCAGCAGAGCCTGGAGGAGCAGGAGAGACGGGGGCCTCGTCAGCTGGCCCAAAGCCCTGCCCTGTCCCTGGGGGTGCTAAGCTTTCAGCGGGCCAGGAAATGGGCCTGGGCTTGCAGCTGGGGATCAGGAAGTTTGGGGCCTCTTTCTACAGCTTACTGGGGACAGGCCAAGTTCTGGGAACTGCATTCAATTTTTTTTTTTTTTTTCCAGACAACTCTCTTTTTCTCCCTCCTCCCTCCTAATGGAAATTCACCTTGCAAAACAGGACTGTGCCTGGTGAGAGCTGCTTACAACATCCACACTTAGGACTCTGTGGAACGGGTTCTCAGCTGGTGATGAGGCTGCACTTACTTCACTAGCTCCAGAGAACTCACTCAGCTTCTCACCAAAGCAAATGAAGGAAGCTCCGGGTCCTTACAAGTTCAGAAACAGGGTGGTTTGTTTTGCTTCCTTTTGGAATGAAATAAAATGCTCATTTAATTAAATTCAAGGTCTTTGAGGGCTATTAAAAACAGAATTCTTCATCCACCTCCAGCTGTGGCAGGCATGCTGCAATTTGCCAGGAAGTTAATCTGTAACAGGAAAAAGCACCCACTTTCTTTTTTAAGGACGTTCCAGTTATTCCACTGGGGCCTGATATCACTCATCTGTCTCCCTGTGAGGCTCAGGAATTCCTCGTGCCTGGTGAAAGTTCTGAGGTTTATGTCTACTCAAGTGTAGCTTTAACTTCTGGAAAAACAGGTCTGCAAAGACTCTGTCCATGACTTGAAAGTCACTGGTGTAGCCCACGTCCCAAACTGCTGGAAGAGGAGGGGTTTGCTTATTAGTTAACTTACCTATCCATCTATCCTTCCATCCATCCATCCTTCTTTCTATAAACCAAAAATAAAATCCTAAGCTCCCCACTGACTGAATGGATCCCCTCTTGGCCAAGGGGACCCCAGAAAAACCTTAAAACTGAGTTCTCTGGCCTGGAAGTTCTCTGGAAGGAGGTTGGACACGCCTCCTTACACCTCCTCCCTTTTAGAGTTTAGACACAACAACTGACCAGCATTAATGTCAAAATGGAGATCATAAGACTGACACAACAGACTCTTTGTGGCAATAAGATGCCAAATTACAAACAAGACCTGCAGCCATGCAAGGCAAAGGGTAAGTCATGCCTGCAGGCCATCAATTGGCTTAACAGCTCACTTTCAGTTGTGGCTTGCTCTCTGATTAGCAGACTTCCTTATTTTAACTTAGAACATCCCTTTCTACTGATTTCAAGCCTTTAGACAAAGCTTTATTTCTTTAACCGATTATAAATGAAAGAATCTCTGAATCCATCTGTAACCTGTAACTGTCCCCTAACTTCAAGAAGTCCTGCCTTTTTGGGCCAAACCTTCCATGTATTGATTTATGATTTTACCTGTAATTCCTATCTCCCTGAAATGTATAAAAGAAACTACAATCCAACTACCTGGGTACACTTTCTCAGGAACTCTTGAGATTTTTGCATAGCTCCAGGCAGTGGTCACTGATATTCAGCTCAGAATAAACCTCTTTCAATTATTTTACAAAGTTTTTTTTTTTATCCTTCCTCCTATTCATCTATCCTTCCTTCCATCCATTCTTCCTTCCATCCATCTATTCATCTATCCATTTATTCATATATTCAACTCTTACCCTGAATTTTTCAGTTACATGAGGCAATAAATTTCTCCTTTTAAACCAATTCATTCATTCAACAAATATTTGTTGAATTCCTACTCTATCATTCATTCCTTTATTCGTTCATTAATTCAGGAGTTACTGGGTAACTACTCTATGTCAAACTCTTTAGTGTTAATAAAATGTTGAAGCTCTGTCTTTGTGGAAGCACAGCCTGGAACAGGGTGTTCCAGAGAGATTGTTCCAGTCTAGGTGAGACCAACGTTTGGCCTTCAAGTTGGACCTAGCCAGGGAAAGAGGATGCGTATTTCAGAAAGGGAATGTGTGGTTCAGGGTTGGATGCAAGGAGCTACGTGGGGCATTGAAGGACAGGAATTGATAGTAGGAGAATGTGCTTTATTTTGTGTGGAAAAACTTGTCTGAGATTAAAAAAATATGTTCTCGTTGATTCTAACTGATGCCATTTGCTTCTGTAACCATGCTCGCTTTTAGTTGTTTGTTAAATATAGGAGTAAGAGCAGGAGTGACTCCATGACAAGCTGAATTTCCTGGAATAGGCCTAAGTTTCAGTTTCCCCGAAACCGAAACGCGGACCACAACTGGCGCCGGTGCGAAAATTGAAAATCCCGGGGCTTGGAGCCAACCAATCAGGAGTCAAAACAATCAGGCACTTTCAAAAGAACCAATGGACTAAGGGGAGGGGGGAATGGTGTGCCCAGCGTGTCGTGTGGAACCTGCGTGTCGTGTGCCACCGGTGTGTCGTGTGCAAAAGAAAGTATAAAAGCTTCACTTTTACCCCAGGGCGGGGTCCTGGTTCATAGGGAGGCCACTGCATTGGTGCTCTGGGACTTGGACCCTAGCTCGAGCTAGCCAATAAACTCCTTTGCCATTTGCAGCCTCAGTGACTCCGCCTCTCTGTTCCTGGGGCCGAGGGGAACCAGTTCTAACAGCATGACGTGCAAAGTTATTGGAGCCCTCAGTGCACATCGAAGAGCGTCAGGGAGGTGAGGCTAGACAAAGAAAAAGGATCAAATTGCGAAGAGCCTTCTATTTTATACCAAGAGGCTGACGGTTTATCCTAAATGGGCTTAGTGTAAACTCCACTGAGGGGCTTTAGGCAGAAGAATAATGCTAGGACATCAGTTGATTTTGACTGCCTAGTGTCCTGCTTTCTGGTAACAAATCCCATCTTTACCCCTTGGGAGGAGCCTTTTCTTATCCACTCTCAGTTGACAAGATTGGGTGGGGCTGATCCCATTTTCAGACTTTGGGCTGAGTGCACGGCATATCCTGTCAAAGCAGCAGGTTCAAGGGCAGGCATACACCCCAAACCAGTCCAGTGAGAGTCTTCCTTGCACTTTCTATTGAAGAAATTAGGAAAGAAATAGTCACCTTATTTTGGAATTAATAAAATTGTAGGATTTAAGCCTGAAAACTCTTAACCGGGCTGGGGAAGGCCTGCTTGGGAAGGAAGCCACAGCGCAGAGTGGAGCCAAGAGGGGCGACATCTTCATGATGAACTTGTTTGGGCAACGGGATCCAGCCATGCCAGAAGCGAATACTACTCCTAGAGGATTTATGTGAACCAATAAATTCTCACGTTTTTGTTTACAGTGGTTCGAATTTAGTGTCTGTCATTTTCAAAGAGTTCCGAGTAAATCAGATCAGTTTAGATCGTGTTTTGCATCAGGTAGCACATCCTGGTAGCCGTTTGGAGGACGGAGGGAGGGATAGAGCTAGAAGCGTGAATACCAATTAGGAGGCAACCTAGGGGAGAAAGGTGTAAGGAGTGACAGGTTTAAAGGGAAGATGAGGGGTTGAGTTTTGAAGGGGTTGAGTTTGAGGTGCTCAAGGGACAAAATACAAATAATGATAGTAAACACTTCTATCGCACTTACTGTGTCTAGGCGCTATTCCAAATGCATTACACACGGGGCTCCTTTAATTCTCATCACCACCCTATCCTCACTTTGTAGATTTTTGGGTGTGTCTGTGAGAGTGTTTCTGGAAGAGATCAGCATTTTAATTAGTGGACTGATCCACCCTCATCAACATGGGTTGGCGTCGTCCAGTCAGTTGAATGCCCTAATAGAACAAAATGGTGGAGGAAAGGAGAATTCTCTTCCTAAACTCTTCTTGAGCTGGGACCTCCATCTTCTCGTGCCCTCAGACATTGGAGCGTCTGGTATTTGGGCCTTTAGACTCTAGGACTTAGGTCAGCATCCTCCTTGGTTCGCAGGCCTTTTGCTTCAGATTGGGAGTTACACTATAGCTTCCCCTGGTTCCCGGGCTTTCAGACTCAGGCTGAATTACACTGCCCTTCCTGGGTCTCCAGCTTACAGACGACATGCCATGCAACTTCTTGGCCTCCGTAACCACTTGAGCCGTTTCCCGTAAATACCTCCTCTTACGCATCTCTACATGTCCTACTGGTTCTGTTTCTCTGGAGGACCCTGACTAATACAGATGGTGAGGTAACTCACCCCAGGCCTTTCCACTCTCAAGGACAGAGCAGGAGCACGAACTGGACAGTTTGGCGTTAGAAGCTGAGACTTGGAAAATGCATGTGGGAATTGCGGGGACTCTCTTGACCTTGAGTTGGTATCAAGGTAATTTTAAAGAGAAAACGTTTGGCCTACAAAAGATGCAGAAAGAAATCTTATCTGAACTTTCCTTATCTGACTAAAGCAGAGCTTCCCCAAAAATACAGCTCCATTAATCCCCCTCTGGGGGAGTTTCCTGCAGATTCAGCTGCCAAGAAGACAGATTGCCCATCCATTATTATCAAAAATGCCAATAGAACCTTCCATATTCTCCCTGAAAACTTCTCTCTTCTGTTACATTGATAATATAAACCTTTACTTTGGGCTCTTCCACGAGTTTCCCATTACTGGAAGCTCCCATATGCAAGTGTGGAAAAAACCTTGTTGATCTGTCCTTTGTCAGTTAAATTTGGAGGCCCCCAACCCTTGGACCCAAGTTGGAAGAAGAATTTTCCTCCCAGCAGAGTCATCTAAAGGAAGAAGCTGAGGCACGAAATATATTTTGAAGAGTTGAGCAAAAGTAAGAGTAGCTGCCAGGGAAACACCTCCAAGTTGACCTGGGGGGTGTTCAGTTCAGCCTTTTTACAAGCAGTTTTTAAAGGCAAAAGGGAACAAGGAATGGGATGATACAAAGTCATTTGACAGATGTTCTCATTGGCTTACAGAAACGACGTAGATTAGTGATATGCTATACGTCGTTGAATTATAGGGTATGAGTTACATGTCCAGTGTGTGGCACTGGTGGGTTAATTTTGTGGTGATGTGGCTCGGTCAGTCTCAAGTCCACTTAGTAAGTGACTTCAAGAAGTGATTACTTAGCCCAAGGTGGAAGTCAAATGTGACTACTGTCACCTTTCGATGCCTCTCTGGGCCTGATAATTTAAAGGGGCCCGTGTTCCTCAGATAAAAAGTTTCTTCTCTTTCTCACCCTGCAGTAGATTAGGTGCCCTGAGGGGAGGGGCTGCCCAAAGTGGAAGAGCATCTATCAAGGACAAAACTCTGGAAAAAACAATAGGTGCAGCACAGGTGGGGTGAATAAGCCACAAAGGAGCCAGCGAAGGGCTAGGGGTCAGATGACGGGCTATGGTGCCCGGTGGCTTCCACTTGTGGAGCACTTACCAAGTGCCAGGTGAAGGGACCAAGGCCCTTTGCCCCCTTTGGGTTCACTGAAAAATCACTGACATGAGGCAGATTGATTAGTAGGAGAAAAGGTGTATGAATTTATTTAATGTGTATACACGGGAGCCTTCAGAATGAAGACCCAAAGATATGGAGAAAATTGTCCATTTTTTTGTGTTTAGGTTCAAAAAGTGTGGACAGCAGTGTAGAAATATGACTGGACAAAAGGGTATTATCTAATGCTATACACTGAGTGGGGAATCCAGCAAGTCCTGTCTGTCTAGACTTTTTTTTTTTTTTTTTTAGAGCTAGGGTCCTACTCTGTCTCCCAGGCCAGAGTGCAATGGCATGTTCATAGCTCACTGCAACCTCGAACTCCTGGGCTCAAGTGATCCTCCTGCCTCAGCCTCCAGGGTAGGTAGGACTACAGGCCTGTGTAACTACACCCGGCTAATTTTTAATTTTTTTTATAGAGATGGGGTCTCACTATATTGCCCAGGCAGGTCTTGAACTCTTGGTCTCAAACGATCCTCCCACCTTGGCCTTTTAAAGTGCTAGGATTAAAGGCATGAGCCACCATGCTTGACCTATCTAGATTCTTCTTGGCCTCTTTGAGCGTGCATTCCTTCCTCCTGGGTGTCGGGCAGGGCCCTTGCTGGAATGGGGGTCTTATGACCTACAATCAAACAAGATGAGTCAGATAATTTCTTTATGGCCAGTTTTTACACAGCACAATTTTAGGTTTTATGGCTGGCTTTTGGGAAAAGGGGTTCTGGTTTTTATGACCTGCCTTGGGGAAGAGGGGTTTTAGTTTTTATGGCTAGCCTCAAGGGAGAATGGGACTAAGAGGTGGGAGGACAGGAGAATGTCAGGAAAAAAACCTTTTGCTTCTGAGGCTTCATTTTGGGCTACGGTTCTCTGAGTGCCAACACAGGCATTGTGCTCAAAGATGCTTTACAAATGTTTTCTAAGTTGCCCCTCACAGCAGCTCCACAAAGAAGGTAAAATCCATAATTATGGGTGAGATGGCACATTTACGAAGGTTGCGTCAACTGCCCAAGTTCACACAGCTAGTTAATGGCAGAACAAGAATTTACGCACTAGAAGCCGTGGTTTCAACCACAGTAGTGGGTTCAACAGTGTCCCCCCCAAAATTCATGTCTACTGGGGACCTCAGAATATGACCTTATTTGGCAATAGGGGTTGAAGATGTGATCAAGTTGAGGTCATGCTGGATATGGTGAGCCCTAAAGCCAATGTCTGGAGTTTCCGTAACAGAAAGGAGGGAAAGATTGGAACACGAAGACATAGGGGAAGAAGGCCATGGGATGATCGAGGCAGAGATTGGAGTTTTGCTACCACAAACCAAAGAACAATTGTGACAAAGACCGTTTTGACCTAACTTTGATCAGACTCCTCTAAGTCTTCAAGGCCCTGAACTTGGGCTCTGTTTTTGGCCTGTTTAGTCCAGTTTAGCTGGGTCAGTTTAGCAAAAATCCCCCACCCTCAGTATCTGATCAAATTCTTCCTCCCCCATTCTCAATATCTGATCACCCTGACCTGCCTTCAGCAAGACGCCGTGGAGTTGGTCTAGCGAGACTACTCCCTTGCCTCTGATGTTTCCTCTCAGTGATTTTCCATGTACTGCCCCCCAGCCTGCTGCTTGGCTATAAATCCCCACTTCTGCTTGTTGTATTCTGAGTTGAGCCTAATCTCTCTCCCCTACCACAAAACCCTGTCATAGTAATCCCCCTGAATAAAATCTTCCTTACCATCTTTAATAGATTGCCATTGACAAAAGATAGATTAACAAGAGAAAACAAGCAAACATTTATTAATGCATGCATCACACATACACATGGGAGTATTCACTGATGAGTAACTCCAAGGGGTGGATAGAACTTGGGCTTATACAGCATCTTAACAAGAGTATAATAAGTTTTCGAGAAAGGACAAGACAAAGGAAAAAGACTTTAAGTTTTTAGGGTGGCAAATTGAGGGAACATAAAAATATGGAGTATATTAATGGACGATAAAGGGCCAGCAAGCAAGATTTGTTATGTAGATTCCTCTGGTGCCCTCTTTGGGCTAAAATTTCTAGAGTTGTTTCCAGTGATTAACTTCTGTCCTTCCTGGTAGAGAGGGAAGAGGGGGATATCTTTACAAATTTATGTCCTGCTTTTAGGC
>NW_012142746.1:445872-449376 GCF_000956105.1 Propithecus coquereli
CTCTTTCCCCAGCTTCTAGCCCCTGTGGTTTTCAGTTTCTTGCTCCTTCCTATCCCCCTCCTTATTCTTTATTATGTAGATCAATTTTGCCTTGTCATTAAAAAAGGTTTCTTTTCTCCTTCGCCCATCATACAATTCCCTATAACAAAAAGGAACAAGTAAGACAGGGTTCTGTCCTCCCTCCCCTGATGTAGCATTATTTTTATGACTCTATATGACAAAAAAATCCCCAAAACCAATCTGTCAAAGAATTCTCCAGTGGAGAAATGTTGGGAGTGCTCACACTTTGATAACTTTGCTCTTGTCACGCAATTATATAATTCCTCTTTGTTCTAAGATTACTTTCTTTCTTTTTAAAAATTGTTAAATATTGAATGCATTTGTATACAATTACTCCAAAGCGTATCTGAATGCATAAATCACATACACACTCTCTCAATGCCATTCTCTCCCTCTCTCTCTGTCTCTCATATCCCCATAATTAAAACAAAAAATCTTTTTGCCACCATGGAAATTGGAAAATCTTTCAAGATAATGTGAATTACACAAAACATTTTGGAGACCAAGTTCAAATCCCAATTTACACATTGACTACAGTCCATTGCTAAAAATGTAATTATAATTTGGTTATCTTTTTGAAGGCAAACAAAATATTAATAGCTGTCTTCAAATATTTGAATTGTGCCCCTATGGAAATGTAACAGAGTAGCCTTCCCTCCTCCCATAGATATAGAAGCGTAAAACTGAGAGTGGGGAATATGTAACAGAGGGAATGGCCCTGGGGGAAAAAAATGGCAAAAGGTATTTTCTGTCTCTTTAAAACTTCCCCCACTCTTTTTGGAAACTGAGACCATCCCTGTCTCAGGCCAGTGGTTAAGAGGGTCAGGGGAATATCTTTTGTTTTTTACACTGTGGGGAGGGAGATGGACAAGGGGGCCAGGTGCCTGGCTCCTAGGTGGGCAGAGATGACAGCTTTGTCTTTGACAGAGATGGGATATTAGAATCATTAACTGTAGTTCAATGACAATAGCCTAGAACTGAGGGCCCTCCCTTTAGAAGCTCTGCATTTCTGCTTACGTAGAGGAATTTGGATTTCGAGATAATAGTCTACTGTTTTCCTCCTTTGTCGGCAAAGTAATACACTTCTCTTTCCTTCTCCCCAAACCACTTGTTCTTGTTCTTCTGATGCGGCCTGGAGGACAAGTGCCAAGCTTTCAGTAACAGAAATGCATTAGGCTGAATCTCTATCATTTTTTTTTTTTTTATTTCAGCATATTATGGGGGTACAGATGTTTAGGTTACGTATGTTGCCCTTGCCCCCCCCCAAGTCCGAGTTTCAAATATGTCCATCCTTTGGGTGGTGCGCATTGCACTCTTTGTGTATGCATATACCCGTCCCCTCCTCCCTCCTCCCCCTCCCCCCTGCCCAAGGATAGACTTTTAAAATACTTTTAATTGAAGTTTGATGAGCACGCAGAAAAGTGGACATGTCATCTGGCTACTGCTAGATGAATTTCCACGAAGTAATGGATAAACTTGTAAGAAGTTTTCCTCGCCCCCCAGGTTTTAAATTCTTAAACGTATTAGCAAAAAAGAAATGTTCCCTAAAGATAACTCTAGGAAGTGAGCACTAGAGGGCAACAGAGGCAAAGGAATGAAGAACGGCTCCACCAGGCAGCGGTCCGGAAGAACAGTGGACGCCCTGCAGTTTCTCCCAGGCGCAGAGGATTCTGGGAAGCTCCAAAGCCATCCAGGCATCTTTCTGGAGGCCAGAGGCCAGAGAGGTGTCCTCTGAGGACACTCTCAGCAAGCAGGGAGACACCTCGCTGTTGCCATTCCGTCACTGTGCTTTTCAGATGCCAGGAGGACGGCACAGAAAAACCAGGGATCTGAAAGAGACAGAAAGTTGTCCAAGAAGCTGCACAAAATGAATCTCTGGAGTGAGTTCAGGATTCAAAGCAGCAATAGTCACCAGGCAATCTTGTTGCCCTTTAAAGTGGGCATCTGCTGCCCCTAATCTTGTGATGCTGTTGGACTTACAATGACTCTCCCTCTGTTTTTGACCTCCAGCTACTGCCTCTTCACTTCCGCTGCCCCTCCCCAGATCCCCAGCCCTGATACCTTACTAAAAGTTTGTTTTGAGCTGATGAGCAGGTAACGATGAGGAATTATCTGCCATCCTTCTGGCTGTAAGTGGCCTTTTTAGAGGCCATTGGTCGGCCTTATGTTCTGCCTGCTACGATCAGCAGTGTGGACAGGGCAGCAAGGCCACACAACACTAACCACAACAACTTTATGGAAGGAACCACCTCAGAAGGATGACAAGCACTGGATTATTCTCCAAAATATTTGAAAATAAATTAAAAGCACTACCAACCCATTACCAACTCAGCTAAGTAGTCTCAGGCTACATTGCCTTTAATCATCATTCTTTTTGGCCACCGAGTATGCGTCACCTTCCATTCACTCTGGATAAAAGGACTTCAAGGCTGACACCTTTGTTTGAGTCTAGATTAGTTCACTTGTGTACTGTGTGTCCTTGGGCAAGTCACTAACCCTCTCTGAGCCTCAGTTTTCAGATCCGTATGTTGGGGGTGATTATTACTTTCCTTACGTAACTCTTTAGGATTAGAGCAAAAGCTCTTTGCAAGTTGTAGGGTGCTGTTGTATCAGTGGCTCTCAATCTTACCTGTGCATCAGCATGACTGGTACTTTAAAAACATAGATGCCCAGTACTTATCCCTGGAAAGTCTGGTTTGGGGCTTTATGGCATATTCAAGACGTTCCATAAGTGATTCCATGGCACATGCTGAGTTAAAAACCCCTGCACATAATGGCATTTTTAGGACAGGCACAATGGTTGATGCCTGTAATCCCAGCACTTTGGGAGGCTGAGGAGGGAGGTTCCCTCGAGGCCAGGAGTTCAAGACCAGCCTGGGCAACACAGCAAGATCCCATCTCTACAAAAAATAAGAAAATTAGCTGAATATGGTGGCATACACCTATAGACGCAGCTACTCAGGAGGCTGAGATGGGAGGATTGCTTAAGCCCAGGAGTTTGAGGCTGCAGTGAGCTACAATTGTGCCACCTGCACTCCGGACTAGGCAACAGAGCGATACCCTGTCTCTTAAAAGAAAAATGATATTTTTATTATCTAGATGGTCAAAGAGAAACTATTTGCAGAGCTGAGGCCATGACTCCTGATCACATAGCTATTCCCTGGTCATCATTCTTGGCAGAAACCAGCCTGTATTAAAGTGCTCAACTGTGTCCGTGCCCATGCTCTGGAACCTATAGACAAAGATATACTTCCTGAGGCCAATGACCCTGGGCGGGACATAAGTCACTGGCAGGGCCTATACGTGATGGAAGGGGTGTACACATCTGAGACCAGACATTTACATCTGGGGTGGGTTGAGGCCCAAGTTCACGGGACACCTATAGAGAAAACAATAACGCTAGGGAAAGTCAAGCTAGGATGAAGGTGAGTTCTGGCCCTTCTT
>NW_012142746.1:449426-451385 GCF_000956105.1 Propithecus coquereli
TTATTTTGGGTTGTCAGAGTTAATCTATAATCAGAGAAGCAAAAGTTGCAGTTGTATGCTGTGTGACACAGGCTGCGTAGCCACATTCCTCTCAGGGCTCAGAATAATTTAAAGTTCTAGCAGCTTTAAGTTTGAATTATTTATTTTCACATACACATATATAGTGTTATATAATAATAATATCAGGCTGTTTGAGAATAAATGAGATGATGAGATGTATATAGCATAGAGTAGATAAAAAGAAATAATGGCCATTTTTATAACCATTATATCAGTGAATATATTTAACAGAATATAATCCCAGGCATGTTGTTATGAGAAAAAGGGTTGGCTGATCAAATAAGTTTGGGAACACATGTTCCACAGAATATAAACAGATTCCTTTGCTGTGGGACTTTTCAAATCCTTTAATGTCCTAATGTATATCATGAAGTACTTTTTTTTTTTTTAGGGTCTAATTCTGTCACCCAGGCTGGATTGCAGTGGTATGATCATAGCTCACTGTATCACTGCAGCCTTGATCTCCTGGGCTCAGCTGATCCTCCTGCATCACCCTCCCGAGTAGCTGGGACTACAGGTTGGTGCCACCATGACTGGCTAATTTTATTTTTTATTTTTTGTAGGGATGGGGTCTAGCTATGTTGCCCAGGCTGGTCCTGAACTCCTGGCCTCAAGCCACCCTCCTACCTCAGCCTCCCAAAGCACTGGGATTACAGGAATGAGCCACCACACCTGCCATTTTTTCCTCCCTTTCACCACTCCTATTCAATCATAAAATTCTAAGAGGGCAATAAAGCATGAAATACTTCTCCAACTTTTTGAATCATAGTATCATTTTATTTCTGAGTATCTTTAGGAACCAACGTTCCATGGAATTCATTTTGGGAAGGACTGGTTAGTTGGAGTCTGCGTTTCCTTCCTCCCGAAGATTCTGTTTCTCTGGTGCCTCTGCTTAAGGATCCTCAGGGCTTTCTTCATCAGCTCCTCAAAGTTCTTGAATCTTAAGGCCTGAATATTTGCAAGAGAAATGCTTCTGTAGGTCAGACCATCAGCTGAATAGATGAGAAGACAGGAAACATATTTCTTCTGCTTCCGACGTCAACAGTTTTACTGCAATGTCCGGATAAATGGAGATAGCCGCCATGACAGTGTTCTCACCCAGCATAATCCAGGCTGGTTTTTGAGTAACGTCAGGGAGGGCACCAGGTCAGGTTACTTTGGCAAGGCAGTAAGTGAAGGTAAGAAATAGAATCTCCCAATCGAGAGAGCACTCAGCTCAATGTCTCATATGTAGTCAGCTCTCAGAATGAGCTTATTACTAAGTGGATTTTTGTCTGGCTAGGACAGGTGGGCGGGGTTCTACACAGAGGCAAGGGGTGAGCTATCATGTAAACTCCGTGAAGGAAAAATCCTAGAATAGTGCCTGAAATATTTTAAGGGCTCAGTAAGTATTTGTTGAATAAATTAATGGACTGATATATTCATTTGAGTGTCACGAAGTCACATTAACCTTGACTTGTCCAAAACCAAATTCACGCTTTTCTCATCCCCCACCCCCTGAGATATGTTTTTCTGCCAGCGTTCCCCACCACGGGAAATGACACCATTATCCATGCTGCTACTCACACAAGAATCCTAAATCGCCCTTGACACATCCCTGTCCTTTTCCATCCTCCCATCTCCAGTCTACCTCCGAGTCCAGTTATCCTCTATATCCCTTGACTCCATCTCTTATTTTCCACTTGTCACGGTCACCAAGGCCAAGTCCCCATCACCTCCCACCAGGACTACAGTAATAATTGCCTTCGATCTAGTCTCCTGAAAAGCTATGGTCCAGCTTCAACCCATCTTCTGCCCAAACCGGTGGGATCTTTTCAAAACACAAATCTGATCACCTACCTTCTTCTCCAAACAAAACAAAACAAAACAAGTGCTCTTTGTTTTCATAAAGACCAATAT
>NW_012142746.1:451435-453781 GCF_000956105.1 Propithecus coquereli
ATGGTACTTCTACTTGTATCTCTTTAAGGTATCTCCATATTGCTTTCCACAGAGGTTGCACTAGTTTGCAATCCCACCAGCAGTGTATGAGTATTCCTATCTCTCCGCATCCATGCCAACATTTATTGTTTTGGGACTTTTTGACAAAGGCCCGTCTCACTGGAGATAAGTGATATCTCATTGTGGTTTTAATTTGCATTTCCCTGATGATTAGAGATGTTGAGTATTTTTTCATATGTTGAATCTCTATCATTCTTGAGGTAGAAATCAGAAATAATGAGTAGAAGGTATAAAAAGGCATATTTTAACTCAATGTAAAGGATTTTCTAAATACTTAAAGATATTCAATAATAAAACATGTTAGTTTGAGAAATAGCGAGTTTCCTGTCTTGGGGATATTTAAACTTCCCAAGATTGGATAATTCTTTGCCATGATAGTGTGAATCTGTTTAAGCCTGGGATAGGATTTGGACTAGATGGGAAGCAGTATAAAGCAATGGTTAAGACCTGCATTCAAAGCATGACTTGACCACTCTGTGTGTGAGTGTGTGTATGTGTGTGTGAATAATATTCTCTCTACCCTCTGTAGTTATTAGCTTGGACTTTCTGTAACAAAAGGCAGATTATCAAGAGAAAAACAAACAAGTTTAATAACATCTATACCTTCTGTGTACATGTGAGATACTCAGGAAATTCTCAAAGACTAAAATTGTCAAGAGTAAATCTCAAAGGGGTAGTTTAAACTTCAGGCTTACATACCATAGTTTGCTGAAACAAGGAAAGAAGGGTGTGGGAAAAGCTGGTTATGGGAAGACAGTCAGGAAAAGTAGCATAAACAAGAGCAAGGTTTGTTACCCAGATTAAGCCAATGCTTTCTTCACCGATGAGAGTCTCTGGTGATTTCATCATCCTTCTCTTCCTGGTGCAGAGAGGGAGACACCCTTGCAAATGGAGATTTCCTCTATACATGTAAATTTCTCTTATAAAAGGATAACTTCTCCTGTGTCTTCTGTTTCCCAAAATAATCAACTCAAAATAATCTTCATGCTAAAAAGCACATTTGGGGTGGCATAATATGGTCTCCCATAGTCGTATTTTGGGTGATGTGTCCTGGGCCCTATCACCGCTTACCGGCTATGTGGCCTTGGAGAAATTACTTATCTACTCTGAACCTCAGTTTTCTCACTTGTTAAATGTTGCATAATACACATATATACATATATACACTATATGTACATGTCAACCTGAAATAATGAGGTTCATAAAACATGCGTAAGTATAGAGTTTATTCAAGTGCAAAGCTCGAGGGTAGCCACCCAGGAAACGCCAACTCCAAACGCATGGGGTCAGTGTTCCAAAATGGAGAAGTTAATGTTTTACTTACATAGGCAGAGACAGAGTAATTTTAGCAGGATTACAACATTTTCTATGTAAGACCAGTGCATGCATTATAGCAATTTGATTGATTACAGATTGCTGCATTCCAAGAAATAAAGATTTCTTTATTACTCTGTGAGGAATGCCAATAACCTGAGGGGGTCTTATCTTTGGTGCTACTTGGCCTTCCTAATTCTCAGTACAGTACAAGAATAAGAAAGAGAGTTGTAAAGGAAAATAAAAATCTCAGGACTACTCTCCCAACCGCTTATGCAAAGGACCGCCCCCACAGATCATTCATAAGGAAGTTCTTTACTGGCTTCCCACAAACAAGAACATGCAAGCTGTAACTTTGGGTCTGCGGGCTAAGTCTAGTTCCTAAAACTAAAGTCTGTTCGATTCCACACTAATAATGTTGACTACAAGTTTATCTTCTCAGGTGCTGAACAGAGACAAGACAGGATCACACCCTATCTTATGTTAAATCCAGATTTCCTGGGCCTCACAAGAACGTAACCATTTACCTCACCCCCCCCACACTCCCCCCCTTTTTGTGAGACAGGGACTTGCTCTTGCTCAGGCTGGTCTTGAATTCCTGGCCTCAAGTGATCCTCCCGCCTCAGCCTCCCAGGGTGCTAGGATTACGGGCATGAGCCACTGCACCTGGTCTGCTTTCTTTCCCTATATGCCTTCCTTTAACTACCTAAGTTCCCAAATTCCCCTTTGGAAGAAAAGTCACAGATTTGTTGTGGTTTGTGTTTTTCCCAGGTGCGTCCTCAAACTTTGGTTTAATAAACCTCCATTGATCGAGATCTTTGCCTCAGTCATTTATTTTGGGTTGTCAGAGTTAATCTATAATCAGAGAAGCAAAAGTTGCAGTTGTATGCTGTGTGACACAGGCTGCGTAGCCACATTCCTCTCAGGGCTCAGAATAATTTAAAGTTCTAGCAGCTTTAAGTTTGAATTATT
>NW_012142746.1:466503-473022 GCF_000956105.1 Propithecus coquereli
ATTTGACCCATGTTGTTTGTCTACTGTATACCAGGTTTTGTGGGGAGACTCTGGGGGATCCAGTGGTCAGCAATAAAAGACACAGTCTCATTCTTTGTGGAGCACGTAGCCTAGTTGGGACTCTGATGAAATCAAATAAATGTAAAATTCCAAATGTGCTTTGGGATTGTTAATAATAATAGGGAGTTTGACTCTGACACATCACAGAAGATTGTTCAAAGAAAAGCTTTGTGTGAGTTGAGATCTCAAGATCTCAAGGATGAGTAGATATTAACCAGATGGAGGAGTCAACATGTGCAAAGGCCCAGTAGTGGAAGGACTTTGAACTACTGGGAGAAGAAAGTCAGCGTTCCTGGAGCTCAGAGCCAGGCCTGGGTGTGAGATGAGACTGGAGAGAAAGTCAGAGGTCACACCAGGCTGGGCCTTTTAGGCCACAGTTATGCTGTTGGTCTTTATCTTGGGAGCAGTAAGGACCCTCTGAAGGGCGTTCATTCGCCTGGAGTGCAATGGTGGGGAACGTGAGCACTCTGGCCACAACTGGAGACACCTGTTAGGAGGTTCTTCTTGTCCCTGGGCAGGAGGTGGGAACTTGAAGAGAGGCTGTACCAGACAAAGGCCAATTCCCTCCTCGGAGCAGGCTGGCGCTTCCCTTGAGCCCAGGTAGGCGTGCAGCTCTTCCAGGGGCGGAGGCCTCGTGCTCTGAACAGTGTCTCTTCCTGTTCTCAGCTCTCCTCTCAAAATCTCAGGGATAGCACAGCAAGTCTCCACCGGTTTTTCCCTTCTGGAAAAAGAAGGAAAGAATATGCTTTTAATAATGTCGTTTGCTTTTGTGATTTAAAAATGTTTTACTTGAAGTTCCTGAAGACAACCTTGAGGGTATGTGCCAAAGCATCTGAGTAACAATCCAGAACTTATAAAAAGGCCAGAGTAGGACAAAGTTGGTTTCTTTATTCCCCTGCAAGTATGTGTGTGTTCATGTATTAAAAGTCATCTACTAAATGGTGTTCCGTGAAAAATTAGGAAAATGATGTAATTGGCTGTATCTTAATCTACTTTAACACCTTTTGTTTAGATCATTAAATCAAACTTTACCGAGATATAATTCACACACTATAAATGTCTCTCTTTTAATTTTATGTATTTATTTACTTAGAGACAGGGTCTCACTCTGTGACCCAGGCTGGAGTGCAGTGGCAAGATCATAGCTCACTAGCCTCAAACTCCTGGGCTCATGTGATTCAGCCTTCCAGGTAGCTGGGAATATAGGCATGAGCCGCTGTGCTTAGCCTCTTTTTCTTTTTTTAAAATCAATTCATTTGTTTGAATCAGAATCCAAGCAAAATACATATATCGCATTTGGTTGATAGGTCTCTAAAGTCTCTTTCACTTACAAGTTTCTCCTTCCTCTTTTTTCCTCCATTGTAATTTAGTTTTTGAAGAAATTGAGTTATTTGCCTTGTATTTGCCCAAAGCATTTATTTTTAATAGCCGCCTAAAGTAGGAGGTAGAGTGAAGTTTGCAGTGTGCACTTTGGAGACTCAGGCGTATGGTGGGTTTGAATCCTGGCTCTGCCCCTTACTTGCTGTGTATCCCTGGGAAGCAGCCCACCTGCCCCAGGCCTCAGTGTCCTCCACTGTAAAATGGGCACAGAGGTGGGTTAGATAATGCGTGGAAAGTGCATGGCACACACAAGGTGCTCAATCAACCTTTTTATTTTTATCATTATTTTTATTCTCAAGCAAATGGAAAAGTCAGCAATCCTCAACCCTGGCTGGTCTTGAAAAATTATTCTTTGCAAGTTTAAAGAAGGGGAAGTTGGCTGAGCTAGAGACCTGAGAAGTACCACACCTGGGAGTGTGACTAAAAACAGTGTCCTCTGAAGAGCTGAGGGGCTGTTCTTCATCACTCCCCACCCCACGCACCACTTTTTCGAACCTTATTTACCCTGGTCTGGCTTTGCCATCAAGCCCATGTCGTTATGACGTCCACAGTTTCCCGGTACATGGGGACGCAGGTGACGAACCAGTCCATGCTGCAGTGTCGTTATCCAGCCAAGTCTTGCCCCTTCAGGGTACATGAAACAAAATAATTTAGAAGAGGGTTTTAGTTAATCCAGAAAAACACATTTGGTACTACTAGAGAATATTCAGGCACTGTGGGACTTAGAGAGAGGAAAATATTTTTGTGTAGGGGGCACCCAAATTGCATCACAAAGGTGATCTTTGCATGAGAGCTGCAAATCCATCCATCCATCCATTTATTCATCATCACCCGTCCATCCATCATCCATCCATTAATCCACTTATCAGCCAACATTCATCTCCTGTGTGGTTAAATAGACAAAGCCCCTGGTGTCTGTTTTAAATTAGGTCTGATGCCCACATGGTCCCTTAACTCCACTCAACACCTGTTTGCAGCCTAAGTGTGAATCCAGATGCCTCTGGGTGACAGAGAAATGAGACGATGCTGCTCCCTCCACACCAGCCCTGGACTCCGCAGTTTCCCATCCCATGTTCAGAATATAGCTTCCTTTCATGGCTGCTTAATTATTATGGCTTAGGAGACCATAATACTAAATTAAAGTGAAATGTAATTGCTCTGCCAGTTTTCACACTGCCAGAATTCAGCTGATAACAACAGGATTCTGTGAGCATCTCCAAGGAAGAATTTGCTGTTGGTGACAGGGGGAAGAAAGAAACAAAACTCTCCTTTCCACATCTGCCCTGCAGTCAGGCTGACACAACAGAAATGGAAAACAATTGGCACAGGCATAAAATTCTATGACAAAAGGAAACTCGTGAAATAGAAAAATAGATTTCTTGGGGGAAAAAACATAACTTCCTTTGACAACACTGTGTTTAGGGAAAAAAATCTGTAGTTTGAGGATATTAAGGTCATTAAAAGTAGCAGGTTTTTTTGGGGTGGCAGGGAGATGGAGACTCTTAATACCCCCCAAACCTTCCCCTTCAAATTCGTATTAAAGTTAATCATCTATTGGAAGCCAGAAATGATATTGGAAAATCATTATTTTACAAACGGAAACTATTATAATTTAAAAGGGTGCAAATGAAACCATACATTTTCAGAAGGAGATCAATGAAAACCACTTTATTAGAAAATATAAATCACTTTTTAATTTCAGATGCAACAAGAAAAGAACTCATTTTTTCTATTTCATTGAAATTGATTGGTACACCTGCAGAGAAAAGCAGCTTTATCATCTCGTTATCAGCCAATTAATATGCAGGTCTAAATGTGAATACTATTCCAGTTAACTAGAAATGGATGATTTTATTGAAGTCTTAATAGACTAGGAAAAGCTGCCTTCCACCCTGCTAAATGAGGTCAGTTGAGAAAAAAAAAAATCAGAAGTGCATAACTTGGGACGGGTGGAATCTAAAACAATTTCCCTAACTCTTCAGACCACAGAGAAAGGAAGGCAAAGTGACATATCTGAAAGCAGAGGAAACTGCTAGGTGGAAGAAAAATTAGAATATTGAGTTTTCTTTTAATTGAAAAAGAGAACTATTTGGGTTTGATTCGGAAGTCTGACACTCTCACTATTCAAAACTTGACAGTCCTTAGTCCTCAGCTTCATCTCCATTTTAATCACAGGTCAAGATGAACTGCAAAATAAATGAAGTCTATTTACCTCTCTCCCATTTTTTCTTTTCTGTGCTCATTTTCTGCCCTGAGATGTTCTCCCTGACGCACCAAAAACCTAGCATCCTTAAGTTCCTTTTACCTTTTATCTAACAAACAGGTAAGAGTCCTTGGGATAAACTAATTCACACTGAGGTACAACTGACTGATAGGCTCAAAGTGTTACCATTTCCAAGGATAAAGCAGAGGTTGGCAGAGTAATACAGTAGAGAGTAGGAGATACCCGCCTCCATCCCCCTCTCAAACACACACACACAAACACACAACATTTAGCTACCCATGAATGAAAATGGCCCTGAGTATATATTGTTGCTATAGAACCTATAGCAACACAGTGGAGAAAAGACAGAGAATAACTGTAGGGAAAGGATCACTAAGGAGATTGGCACAGCTGATACATTTAGAGATGGCTAGGAACAAAGATGAATGGGAGGCGCCTACCAGTATTAGCCACACGGCAGGTGCCACTGCAATGCCTAGTGATCTGCTGGGCAGAGGACCCAGGCAAGCTTTGACACTGACTCAATAGTCCCTGCAGCAGCCACAAACTCCCTGTAGCTTTCACAGTGGAGATCCCTTTAGTGTTTGTCAGTGTGGACCTCAGTAGCCTGATCCACAGAGAACACTGGCAAATTTTGCTGTTGAGGTAACCTATAGCCATCACTGCCACAGACCTCTTGGAGAAGGAGATGTTGCTGTACCCTTCTCCCCAAGAAGGAGCTACTGTTGTGCTGCCCCAGGACTGAGGACCCTCCTCCCTGCAAGCCTATGCATGCCTTGCATCCTGGAGCAGTAGCCACTCTGCGCATGCCTGTGCCTCAGACACTGGAGTCACCACTGCTATGCGCAGTGTCCCAGACCCTGGAGCCACGGTTTCTCAACATGTGCTCATGCTCCAGACCCAGATCTGTGGCTGCTCCATGGGACTGTGCATCAGATACTGGTGCCACCTCCAAAGCGAGCACACCCATGAGCTGAACCCAGTGCCAAGAGGGATCCCCTTTGCCATGATTTCCTCCATGGGAGAATAAGAGATCATGAGGACCCCTGAAACTTTCACCACTGAAAACCCCAACAGTCCTGTTGCTGCTGTGGACAACCACAGCTTTGGTTGCTAAGGACTCCTGCAATCTTTATTAACACTGACTTCAGGTGACAGAGCTAGAGAAAAACTATGCTGCTGTGTCCTCACCAGACCTGACAGTTCTGCACCCCACTCAGCTAGAGCCCAAACACCCACCCACAGGTGAAGATCTTCCCTCACTAAAACCAGGTGGTAAAGCCTGGCAGAGGTGACAGCTCTATCAGATGCACAGATATCAATGCAAGGCAATAAGAAACAAAAAAATCAAAGAAACATGGCACCACCAAAAGAACACAATAATTTTCCAGCAACCGACCCTAAAGAAATGGAGATATACAAATTTCCTGACAAAGAATTCAAAATAATTGTGTTAAGGGAGTTCAGTGTGCTATAAGAGAACACAGACACTTTAAAAAAATCAGAAAAATAATATTAGCAAATGAAAAGTTCAATAAAGAGATAGAAAACATGACAAATGAGGCATGAGTTGCTCTCCTCCCAAATCTGAGGAGAGATACGAACATCCAGGGACATGAAGCTGAAAGATTTCTAATCAGGTTAAACCAAAAGAAGTCTTCACCAAAACACATCATAATGAAACTGTCAAAAATCAAAGACAAGTCCATCTGCAGATTCTGTTATGATGAATGTAGCCAGTCAAGTGCTTCTGGGCTCTGGTCTCACCTCTCATGTACGTGAAAGTGCTCATCCCGGTGGGATATAAGCCTTCTTTTCCAACGATAGGACAACATATTTTTGGGTAGCAAAACTTCCTGGTCTCTTTTGTTATGCTCATGATGTGGAGAACGTTGATGGCAGGCCTGGGTCGTTCACAGGGTTAATGCCAAGACTGTGTTTAGGAGTTCTTGGAACTATGCTCCATGGTAAAGTTTTACAGCATTACCAGGAGTGTGACAAGATTGAGGCGTTAGGACCTTGAAATATACAGAAAGAAATCTCATCTTCCTTTGACTGAGTTATCAAGGGGACAACTCAAGAGATGATTGCTCCTTCTGCTGTTACCCTCATCACAACTCCCTTCCAGGTGAACACTCTGAGATCTATGGTACAATTCCTTGGGAGAGAACACAAGTATTGTGGACTTTGGGACTTTATAGTAACCATCTATCAGGAAGAGGGCATTTTAGGATTTTTTATAGGTCTTGTTCCTTACCCCCTAGGTGACATCTTTTCTTTGTGGCTCTGTAACTCACTGGCTTATCTCCTTACATCTATGCACTGGACAGTGGAGTTTCCACCATGAATGAAATAAAGACTTGTTCCCAAGCTGTCACAGGATTTTTTTTGCCAGTATGTTGACCTATCCCTTTGTGCTTGTCTCTAACCTTACGGCTGTCAACAATGATGGGCTTGCTGGTGAATCCCCTCCTTACTCCCCCGCCATGTATACTTCTTGTATAGATTACTGGTGCATGCTACAAAAAGAGGAAATATGAGCTGAAGAAATGTTTTGTTTTTCTGGAAGGTCTTCTTCAGGAAGACTTATTGTTGTGACCTCAGAATGTTAATTTGAAAATGTGGGGCAAGGACAGTGATATTTCTGTCCCATGTGTGCAGCATTGTGGGAGAGAAGGCTGATTTCTGTACAACGTGGTACACTTTTAAAATAATCATTTAATATTGGGGAAAAAATCAAAGACAAAGACTTTTGAAAGCTGTAAGAAAAAAGAAGTTCCTTACATTTAAGGAAACTCCTTATATGACAGCCGTATAAAGCTTTCAGCGAATTTCTTTTTTTTTTTTTTTTTTTT